>NC_056749.1:258054174-258253607 GCF_019279795.1 Protopterus annectens
CCCTGAGCACAATAGTTTCTGGGTCAGCAGGGTTTTAAAAGGGTGTAAATCTTTTTTCCCCCATCTGTCCAACGCCCTAGAATCCCTGTCAGAGGGGGTAGGAGTTTTTTTGCAGTGGAAGCCTTGACCCCCTTTGGGACCCTGAGTGTGTTTCTGGGTCAGCAGCAGGGTTTTTGAAAAGGAATTTATTAGTCAGGAACCCTGTAGTACCTGTCTAGCTTAACAGGAGCTGGAGGTAAGGAGTCAGGGGTCAGACTGGACTCTGAAAATACATCTACAATGTCCAACACAGGTGGAATTGATAGGGGCTTGTGTTGTGGTAGTAAAAGGAAGTCTGAGCCTTTTCTTAGATTCTGAAAAATCTTGTCTCTCCCAGTGGAAATGCTCCCTCATGGTATGTAAAGTTTCCCCAAGAGAGTAATCCTCAGGAGGAGAGGCTGAAGGGATAGATTCTTCAGCATCAGAAGCCTCATTGGGAGGAAGAGAGTATTCCTGATCAGAAGAGGAATCAGATGAAATGGAAACCTGATCTGAAGATTCATATTCTGTCTCTTGCCTAGGCCTTTTTTCAGGTGGGGGATGGGAACCCCTGATTCAAAGTAATTAAGTCTTCGGCCATTTTGAGCATCTGATTTTTGGGCATGGAGACCTGTCCATGAGGCTGTTGTACTTGTTTCTTTGTCTTTAAAGGTGCTTTAGTCTCTGCCTTTGAAGCTGAAGTCGTTTTAATGTATAATTGAGTAGGTCTGAAAACACCCTCAGAAGCCGATGCCTGCTCACCGGCTTTGAACCCATCTGAGGGAATAGTCTCTGAAGGTCCAATACCTTGAGCTTCCAGCGGCCTAGTCGACTCCACGTGAGAGTCGGTAGCGGCCTGTGGGTCTAAGGTAGCGGGCGTCAGGGGCTGCGAAGGCACCTCACTGAGGACTGGCGACTGGCTTAGAAGCAGCCTTGTCGTCAGTTTTGGACCTCGGATGCCTGTCCTTTTCTTTTTCTTTGCGTTTCTTGTGAATTATGGTAGTCAGATGGCTATCCGATGACATCGTATAATTAAATCTTCTGCCAAAATAGTGTAATGCAAAATCATACCGATGCTTAATAGTGCGTTGGTTAAATCTAGCACAAAACAGACAACTAGCAACGTTGTGGTCAGGGCCTAGGCAAGGAATACAGTAAAAATCAAAGTCCTTATGAGGTATTTGCTTCCCACAAGAAATACAATTATTATCTTTTTCTGACATTGGTCTGGAGCAAGAAAAAAGTTTCCCCAACGGGGCACTTAGCTGTTAAAGATGACTTCTGATCTGAAATTCGAACACGAAAATCTCAGGAGTCGGCCGACTGGCACTTGCAAACTGCTTCGGGCACCGCGCAGCAAGAAAGACTGAAGAAAACGGCGTCAGCTGCATCTTTTATACCCCTGGCGCACTGACGTCAGGGAAGAGGCAACAGCAACAGACGGCGGACCTAGACTTTGGAATTCAGGCCGACTGAGGGTAGCCTGCCAGCAGGATAACCCAAGTGTAATGACTGCAACAGTGAAACACGTAGAACATCAGTAGTGCGAAGTACTTCCTCTGAAGCCGGTGCCTGCTCAGTGGCTCCGGATCCATCCAAGGGAGAGGCAACCATAGGACTCTTACTCCAAGAAGAGTTTTGTGGCATACCGGACTCCAAAATGGTCTCAGTAGAAGCCTACAAATCCACAAAAGTGGGCATCAGGGGTGGCAAAAGCTCCTCATGGAGGACCAGAGAATGGACGACTAGCTTAACGGAAGAGTAGTCAGTACGTATGGACCTGTACGTTGTGTCTCTCTCTTTATCCTTACTTTATTTGGAAGATCTGCTGTTGGATGGCTTACCAAAGCCATATTGGAATTAGAGGACTGTAACCAAAAATATCTAGCTACAGTAAGGGCCCGACGACATAGTTCTGGAGTTCAACAAGGCACAAAAGCAACAGAAGGGGATGTCGTGGTCTGGGCCTAAGCAAGTGACGTCGTAAGAATGAAAGTCTCGGTGTGGTATTTGCTTTCCACAGGCGAGACAATTGTTAACTTTTTCTGACATTGGTTAGTGCAAGAAAAAATTATCCTCAACGGGGTACTTAGCTTTAGAAGACTTCAGCTTCAATTCCGAAGATGAAACTCAGGTAGCAGCCGACCGGCACTAGTACGAACTGCTTCTGCTTCCGGCTCCGCAGCAAGAAAGAGTGATCTAATGGCATCAGCTGCCTTACTTTATACTACTGACGACCTGACGTCAGTCCTGAAGCGACAGCAACAGACGCAGAAATACTAAGCTTCTGGTATTCGGGCCAGCCGAGGGCTACCCTGGCAGGGATAACCCTAATGTGATGACTCAAACAGTGAAACACAAAGATCATCATTAACATGCTTTAAAACATGCTTGGTAACATAAGCAGCTAATTTTTACCCACAGAAGAGGGAAGATTAACCATAAACATTTGCAAGAACTCAAAAAATAAAAGCAAAAACCTTGCACATGACAGTCAACTTCTCCAAGTTAAGGTAGCAGAAGAATGTACGCTCTAACTTGTCAAAAGATTTTCAATCCTTGTCAGTGGAAATAAGGTTACAGAAGCAGCAGCAATCTGTTTAGCAGAAGCAGTTTTGGATAAGGTAATCACTGTCAGGTCTGCTTTAGGGTCAAAAAACAGTTACTGGAGTCTGAGGTATTTTGCAAAATCTGTCAGATTTCTTGAGGTCAGGAGACTATGTGAGAAACATTTTCTAAAACAGGCAAACAAAGAATAGCTGGAGACTTGGGTATGACCAGTTTTAACAAAACATAATACATTTTCTGTGCAGCTAGAAATTTATTCAGCTCCCAATGGAGAAAAAATACCCTCTCATATTTGATAATGTCTCAGAAAAACAGAAATCTAAACCATAACTTTCTTCTCAGTCTGAATATTCTGATGCTAAGGAAATTCCAGTAGTACAGGCACCCCCTTGCAATGCCTGCTCTTGTGACTGCTAATCCCAGACAGATAGTTTTTTTTCTTTTCTTGCTTGAAGATGTAGTTGGAAAGTAAGGCAGAGGTGAGTTTCTTAGCAAATTCTTGCGAATTCTTCATGTCCATAGAAAAGGAAACATAAGGCAAGATTTTTCCACTATGAGAACTTTTTCTGGTAAACACCCTGGAAAAAGAAATCCTTAGTTGGCATCGGGAACCCTATCTAGGCTAAGTGAAGAACCTTCACCTGCCCATTCCAGAGGGATAACAGTGGTTCTCCCTTGCCCACCAAGTGCATCCTTACACATACGGAGGACATGGCTGGTACTCCCTCCCCCCATGTCCAAAAGTGGCTGTAGATGCTACACCAGAGTAACTGTAGGGGGATGACCAGTCTGACTGCCGTGGATGTTGTATTTCTTCATCCACCAATGACAAAGGAACAGCAGCAACTGGCCTGAAACCCAAAGATATCCTGATTACTTTTGTTTTCTTGCAGGCAGGACAATGTAAAACCAGAGACTGGTAACTGCTCTATAGGTTAAGCAGAAAATGACAACTTAAAAGTGGACAGGAAAGCATGAAATGAGTTAGTAAAGAGCATGTAGAAAACAAGTAGTTCAGAGGTAATTAACAGACTTACTATCCCCCAGCAAATAATAAAATCCTGTCTGGTACACAACTTAGAGAGAAATTTAGTCAGCACGCACAAAACTTGTATGAAAATTTAGTCCAAACAAACTTTTACCCAACAAGTTTACACAGGTACAGACAATCCAAAAATATCTAGCTTCCTCGTAAACATAACATTTCAGTAAAGGAAAAAAAGTTTTGAGAAAAATAAAAATAGTGGAAGGTTTTTCCCCACAACAGAGGACTTGTCTGTCCAGCCTTGAAGGATCATTACCCAAACGACAGTTGCAGGGCACCCAAAGGAGAGCACTCTGGCAGCAAAAAAAAGCTCTGAATAGTTTGGTGCTCAAACTGCCATTTCATAGGAGCTTCCCTAGAGCTCTGCAGTGTTAGAAATCATACAAGGCGTACTTTAGCTTTGGAAAGCTAGCTGGTCAGTGAAGGTAGAACGCAATTATCTTAGGCCACTACAACAATAATCTAATGCTGATTCTCATCTGGTCTGCTGTGGTGGTAGGGGGGTTCTCAAGGCACAGAAAGAGAAGTTTTGGGCTGACAGCAGTGCAGTAATTGTCCAAAGGCTTCTGCACCAAAGGTTGCAACACTGGCAAAAGGCCAGTCTCGGACAGCTTCAACCTCACTGAGAACATTGGCACTACACCTGCCTCAGTCAAAGGTGAGAAGTCACAGACAGGAGTCACCCTTGATAGTAACAGGTTTGTCAGGCTGAATTTAGTGGACTCAGTCTCCTCATCATGGAACGCTTGAAGACCAAGACCACCTCATGTCCTCAACGTGACAAAAAAGTGATGATACAACCAGCTCAGACAGTGTAATCTGCACCAGTGGGAACATTAATGGTTCCACAATATTACAACCATCTACCAGAAGCTCCAGTTGGTAATGCTGCAAGCAATCACCTGACCTCAACACAATCAGGGCAGAGAGGGTTTGAGAAGAGACCAGGCCCACAATGATCTGCACTTTACTGTAATCAAAATAAACATTAACATTCAGACTACACTGCAAGAAAATGGATATTGCTGACGCAAATGATTTAGTAGGAGGAAGCTTAGGGAGATTAGCTTGTCAATTTCTGTTACAGAGGAGACACTGTCCTGCCTATCAAGTTTCTTAAGACATCTAAGTCTTTGCTGCTTCACTGATGTGTTGGTCACCTTGACAAGCCATATAACATTTATCAGCTGGAGGACTTAGGCCTACACCCTTTACACTTTCCGAATCCTGAATGTGAATCCATAGTGGCAAAAAAAAAAAAAACAGAAACTGCACAACATTAGTTTAAAAAATGGCACAAACCAGCAACAGCATGAGGTAAGTAACAGTAACCAGCATGATTCCACGCAACAAACAAAAAATAGGAAAACATATGAACTAACAAAACTAAATCTTGGAAGTATAACAAAACAGCAAAGCAAAGAATGCATTACAGGAGATGGGAGAATTAATATATAAAATTAAATTTTCTGGAAAAATAAACAGAAAAAAGTGAATAAATTAAAACAAATGAAGCTCAAACTGGAAAATAAAAATGGTTCCAACGGTTAAAAAAAATAAAAATAAATAAAATTAACACAATGCTCTGAAACAGTTTTCAACCTGAACAGTGCCACAGGACAACTTGAAACAAAGTGCTCAGATTTATGGGACTGTGGGAAGAAGATGGAGGTTTGTGCAAAGTCTTGGTGCCAAGTACGACTTGAGTTTTTGTCTAATTGCTGTTGGCTGAAGAGGATGGATAAGACCACCTCACTCTGTATGGTGAGAACCAATTCTCACTGGGTAGGAGTCTTGCAATGGCTGGTGGGTCAGAAGGGCTACTTATCTCCAGTAATGGGAAAGTTCTGATGATGTCCAAACACCAATACATTGTCTGTCCAATGAAATGCCTCCCCACATCTCCATGGCTAATACAGATGTGGTGACTCCTGCTAAGGAAGGGGGAGTTGTAAATATTGCTGAAATAAAAAATTGCTAGTGTCCATCCCCCGTGTTAAATGCTGGTGGCAGGACCCAACACTGATTTGACAGCCCAGAAGATCTGCATTTTAAGGCCAATGGAACTAGTGGATCCAAACAACAACCAAAAAGTGGGCAACCTACTTCAAACAATTGGCCACAAAACCCCAGCTTTCTGCAAGGAAAATACTGCAAGCCCTGGGGTTCATGGCCTCTTGCATTTTACTAATTCCATATGCAAGACTGCATATGAGGAAACTCCAATGGTATGTAAAAGCCTATGGTGTCAACGTTCTCAGGACCTGGAAACAATGATTTCTATCATTCCTTATATCAAGACAGCTTCTTTGGTGGTTAGAGGCCTGCTACCACAACAAGGGACTCCATTTCACTCTCCCCCCTTGCCAGCCAAACCCTAACAGACACATCAGACTATGCATGGGGGGGGGGCTCAGATGGCAGGACAGTGCATTAAAGGCAAATGGAAGCAGAGACAGATGCACCTGCATATCAATCAGAAAGAAATATTAGCTGTACAGAATGCTCTGACAGGCTTCAAAGACCGTATTCTTCCAGGACAACTATTGGTAAAGACAGACACCACCAAAGTTATGTGGTACATAAACAAGCAGGGGGGAACCCACTCGTACCCTTTCTGCAGACTAGCCATGGCTCTGGAACACAGCAAGCTCAATTCCTGTCAGGCATACTAAATTCACTGGCAGACTTAAGCAGAAATCTCATGGACCCACACGAATGGAAACTGGAACCAAAAATATTCAACCTCTTGAGGAACAAATGGGGGACTCCAGAGGTAGACCCGTCTGCCTCCCCTCAGAACTACCAATTGAACAAATTCTGCACAAGAACTCCCCACAGCCAAGCTTGGAAAGTGGATGCCCTGTCCTTTACCTGGGAAAGCCTCTCAGTTTATGCCTTTCCCCTCTGCCTCTCCTCTCGAAGGTTCTACTAAAGATCAAACAGGACAAGCAAAGGACAATACTGATTGCACCAGACTGGCCACAAAAGCACTGGTACCCCCTCTTGCACAGTACGGCACTGCTACAACCATGGCACCTGCCTCAGACCCCGTCCCTGCTGTCCCAGCAGGCGGGCCAGATTCTGCACCCTCCGCATCAAACCCTGAACCTTACAGCTAGGGTGATTCCTTGAACTCTCCCTTAGCATCCCTAAGTAAGTGCTTAGCAGCTCAGCTAGATACTGTAATATTTGGGGTAAATTCAGTTTTCCAGGATTCTGGCCCTTTTTCTCATTCCAGGCACAAAACTGTTTGCATTTTGCGGAGTAAGCTATTCTAGTAGACGGCCTTCTGGCCTCCAAAATGACATCCTGCACCTCCTTGGAGAGTAGGGTCTGTTGTGATGTTAAGGAATCTTCCATGCGGCCAGATGGAGTGTTTTCAGCTGACTGAAGTGTTTTGAAGCTGTGCCGAGTCAGAAGAAGAGGCATTAGAGGCAGGGTCCCAAGGTGGAGAATGCGTCAGGCTCCTCAGGAGTGGATACCAGCGCTGTCTTGGCCAGTCTGGAGCAATGAGAATCATCTTTGGTCTGTCTGCACTGGTTTTTAATAGAACTTTGGGCAGCAGAGGAAGAGGCGGAAAGGCATAAACTGTCATTGTTGTCCAACTGAAAGAGAGAGCGTCCACTCTAAAGGCCTGTGGATGACAAGTCCTTGAGCAGAATTTTGTCAATTGGTGATTTTTGTGGGAGGCAGAGAGATCTATGTCTGGCCTTCCCCATGCTTGTATTATCTCTGTAAAGACTTGAGGATGCAACTTCCATTCGTGTGGATCTGTCATATTTCTGCTTAGGTCGGCTGCCAGTGTGTTTTCCTTGCCTGGCAAGTACTGTGCTTGAAGTTCGATTTGTAATTCCAGAGCCATGTTCCAAAGTGACATGGCCAGCCTGCATAGGGGGTATGAATGGGTTCCTCCCTGTTTGTTTATGTACCACATTACTGTGGTGTTGTCTGTCCTTATCAATAGCTGACCTGGATGCAGAAGGTCTTTGAAAGCTATAATAGCATTTATTACTGCTAGCATTTCCTTTTGATTGATGTGAAGGTGATTTTCTTTTTGGGACCATTTGCCCTGAATGCACCGATCTGTCATGTGCGCCCCCCAGGCAGAGTCCGAGGAGTCTGTTGTGATGATTTGCTTGAGGCTTGCAGAATGGGAGACCTGTGTTTGTTTGGCATGCTTGAGCCCACCACAGAAATTCCTTTTGAAGACCTGGAATTAGTGGTAATATTGTTTCCAAACTGTGGCTGTGTTGAGACCACAGGTTTTTCAGGTACTACTGAAGTTTCCTCATATGCAGCTTTGCACATGGGATTAGTAGGATGCAAGATGCCATGAATCCCAGAGCCTGCAGGATTTTCCTTGCAGTCAGCCTGGTGAAATTTGCTAGTTTTCTGAAGTAGAGTTAGTTGCCCCTGTTTCTCTGGCGTGAGATAGACCATCTAGGTGTTTGTGTCCAAGTTGGCACCCAGGAAAATTATTTTCTGAGAGGGTATTAGCCTTGATTTCTTTTTGTTAACTGTGTATCCCAGAGAATTCAACAACATTATTACAAAAGCCAGTTGTTTCAGAAGTATGTGCTTGCTGTCCGCTTGGATCAGGCAGTCGTCCAAATATGGGTATATTTGTATCCCTTGAAGTCTGCAGTAGGCAATTACTGATGCCAGGCATTTCGTGAATACTTTGGGCGCAGTAGATAAGCCAAAGGGCAATGCAGAGAATTGATAATGGGTTGAACCTGCAAGAAATCTGAGGTATCTTCTGCAATTTTGTCTGATTGGGACATGCAGGTATGCCTCCTTGAGGTCCAATGTTACCAGCCAAGACTCCTTGCCCAGCATGGGAAGAAGCTGCTGTAATGTGAGCATCTTGAATTTTGTTATGAGTAAAAATGTGTTTAGGATGGATAGGTCCAAAATAGGTCTCCAATTTTTCCCTTCCTTGGTACCAGGAATAGTCTGGAATAAAAACCTTGACCTTGTTCTTGAGTAGGTACCTCCTGAATAGCTTTCATGCCCATGAGATCTGAAATTTGTCTTTGTGCCTCTGCCCTTCGATTGTGTGGCAGGTTTGGCAGGCCTCTTATTTTTGGAAGGGTGTGAAAATGGAATCTATAGCCTCTGTTTATAATGTCCAGGATCCATTTGTCTTTTGTGACAATATGCCAATTTTTCGAAAATAATGCCAGTTTTCCGCCTAAGGGTGCTGCCATTTGAGCCTTGCTTGGCATGCAAAGGGGAAAGTCATTGGGCTTGCTTTCTGAATGGCTGCGAACTATCCTCACCACCTCTTTGTGTAGGAGCTTGCCATTGTCTGCCTCTAAACGATCCTTGAGATTGCCCTCTGCCCCTCGGGAGTCTGTATCTACCTCTTTGGGGTCTGTCCGTGGCTGGAAAGGACCAATTTTTGGAGGACCAATTTCTACTGAAACGTGGAGGTTGTACCTGTAGAAAATCTTTCACTGTTTGCATTGATTTAGCCTTTTCCTCCATTTTCTTTAATACCTCCTCAGCTTTAACACCAAATAATACATCCTTTTGTAGAGGGGCATCTAGTAATTTAGCTTTGACATGATCTGCTAAGGTTTGCTCCTTGAGCCAGGCATGTCTACGTATGACTGATCCTGTAACAGCAGCTCTACATGAGGCCTTCTAGAGCATCAAAACCACATTGCAAGGTATGTTTACCCACTTGTTCTGCACTATGCATCAAATCCTGCAACTCCTTCAAGTCTGGTTGTTCAGGTTGTGACATTTTGCTTCTCAACTGTGATAACAGAAACTGTTGGTACTTTAACATATGGAACTGGCAGTTTAATGCCCTCATGGTTAAGGTGGCCGAGGTGTATACCTTTTTTCCCCACCTTTCTAAAGATCTGGAATCTCTCTCGGAAGGTAAAGGATTTTTAGCAGTGGAGGCTTTAAACCCCTTGGGGCCCTGTGAGATGGTTTCTGGGTCAGCCACATGGCTTTTGTATAGAAATTGGTGCGAGTCAGGAACCCGGTAGTACCTGTCAGGTTTGACTGGGGCTGGAGGTAAAGAATCTGGGTTAAGGCAGGCCTCTGAATACACATCTAGTATGTCTAAGACAGGAGGTATAGCCAGAGGCCTGTGCTGAGGTAGCAAGAGAAAATCCCTAAACCTTTTCTTGCAATCTGAATACTCTTGGCCTTCCCAGTGGAAGTGCTCCCTTAAGGTATGCAAGGTTTCCCCAAATGAGTAATCATCTGGAGGGGAGACAGAGGGAATGGACTCCTCTGCATCAGAATCTTCAAAAGGGGAGTAAGAATGTTCCTGTTCATCCAAGTGCTCTGAAATAATGCAGGCCTGGTCAGAGGAGGGGGATTCTTTCTCCACTCTGGGCCTTTTGTCCAGGGGGGGGGGGGTGAGAACCCCTGATAAGAGTAATTAAATCCTCAGCCATTTTAAGCATCTGTTTTTAGGCATGGGGCCCGGAGAAGGGCCCTGTGTAGCTGGGTCTCTTAGATTGCATGGCTGCTTTAGACTTAGTGAAAGCCTTGATGAAAAAGAAGAAGAAGGTCTGAAGACACCCTGAGAGGAGGCAGACCTGTCTGCATTTTCAGTTTCACCACCAAGAGTGGCTTCAGTATCTGTAGTCGGGGTGTGGGCCGAGGAGCCTGCGACCTCGGGCACAGAAGACACCGCCAATGAAGTGTTGTCTGTAGGCAGGGGCTACGTAGGCACCTCGCTGAGAACCGGACCACCTGTAGTAGGCTTTGGCGTGGTGTCGGTAGAGGCCGCGGACCTCGTGTGTCGGCCCTTATCTTTGCGGTTTTTTTTAGACAAAACTGGAGTCGGAGTATCCGACGACATAAAATTTAAATTTTCTGCCAAAATAGTGCTGGGCGAACTCCGCCCGACGCTTAATGGTGCGTTTGTTGAATGTAGCGCAAAAACGACAGACCGAGACGTCGTGGTCTGGGCCTAAGCAAGGAATGCAGAGGGAATGAAAATCCTTATGCGGTATTTGCTTCCTACATGAAATACAATTATTAACTTTGTCTGACATCGGTCCGAGCCAAGTAAAGTTTCCCCAACGGGGTACTTAACTTTCAAGAAGACTTTGGTTGCAAAATTTTTGTAATTTCAGGAGCTGGCCGACCGGCACTTGCGAACTGCTTCTGCTTCGGGCACCGCGTGGCAAGAAAGACGGTTATGACTGCAGCTGTAAGCACGATGAACATCCCACTCGTACCCTCTCTGCAGACTAGCCATGGCTCTGTGGAACACAGCCTTGAGCTACCAAGTACAGCTGCAAGCTCAATTCCTGCCAGGCATACTAAATTCACTGGCAGACGACTTAAGTAGAAATCTCATAGACCCACACGAATGGAAACTGGAACCAAAAATATTCAACCTCTTGAGGAACAAATGGGGGACTCCAGAGGTAGACCCGTCTGCCTCCCCTCAGAACTATCAATTGAACAAATTCTGCACAAGAACTCCCCACAGCCAAGCTTGGAAAGTGGATGCCCTGTCCTTTACCTGGGAAAGCCTCTCAGTTTATGCCTTTCCCCTCTGCCTCTCCTCTCGAAGGTTCTACTAAAGATCAAACAGGACAAGCAAAGGACAATACTGATTGCACCAGACTGGCCACAAAAGCACTGGTACCCCCTCTTGCACAGTACGGCAGTGCTACAACCATGGCACCTGCCTCAGAACCCATCCCTGCTGTCCCAGCAGGCGGGCCAGATTCTGCACCCTCCACATCAAACCCTGAACCTTACAGCCAGGGCGATTCCTTGAACTCTCCCTTAGCATCCCTCAGTAAGCAGGTACTGGATGTCATTCTGGAGGCAAGGAGGCCTAGTATTAGAAAATCCTATGCTGAAAAGTGGAAAAGATACTGTTCCTGGAGCCTGGCACAGGGGTGGGCACAATAATGCCCAGCTTACCTCAGATACAGTACTTAACAGAAATGCTCCACAAGGGCCTATCCTCGTCAATTACAATTCATGCCTCTGCAATTTCAGCACATTATAATACAGAGCCTCCCCTTTTATCGCACTCCTTGCTAAAGCAATGCCTTAGAGGGGCCAAAAATTTAAGACCCCCCAGGAGAGCTCTCACTCCATCCTGAGACCTTAACTTTGTATTGGAAAAGCTCACTCTTCCACCTTTGAACCAGTGGCTACAGCTGAGTTGAAATTCCTTTCTTGGAAAACAGCCTTCCTTCTAGCCATCACTTCAGCAAGAAGAGTGTCTGAATTACAGGCCCTCATGGCAGTGGAACCCTTCATTATCTTCCATGCGGCCAGGGTTTCCCTCAGGACTAATCCTCCTTTTATGCCCAAGGTGGTGTTTTCTGGGCCCTAAATCAGTCCATTCATTTGCCTACTTTGTTCTCTAATCCACAAAACAAAGGGGAACAAACACTGCACTCTCTGGACATACACAGACAACTTAGATTCTATTTGGATAGGACTAAACCTACCAGAAAATCTGAGCAGCTGCTAGTTAGCTTTGCTGCAGGGGCAGAGGGGAAGGCCATTTCAAAGCAAACCATTTCCAAATGGATAGCCCTTTGCATTAATTTTTGCTACAAGCACCATGGAAAACCTATCCCACAGGGGATAAGATCACATTCCACCAGGGCTGCATCTACCTCTGCAGCATTTCTCAAAGGGGTCCCTACCAGGGACATCCTATAAGCTGCTACCTGGAGCTCTGTACATACCTTCACCAAGCATTACGACTTGTCTATCTTTTCTAAATCCAGAGCTGGATTTGCTACTGCAGTCTTGCAAGGATTAATAGCTGGCCCTAATGCTCTAACTTCCTCCTCCCTCTCTTAGCTTTGGGAATCAACCCAAATGTGATGACTGCAACAGTGAAACACAAAAAACATCCAGGACTGCAGCAGTGAAAACACTCAAATATCTACATTTATGTTAAGTGTACACAACTGTATTAGGTTCTTTCACTGTTGCAGTCATCACATTTGGGTTGATTCACAAGGAGGCAGTCAGGAAGACCGGGGGCTGGCTAAGACGCCCTGCAAGACTGTGTTGGCAAAGCCTGCCCTAGATTTGGAGAAGATAGGCAGGTGATAATGCTTGGTGAATGTATGAACATATGTCCATGTTGCAGCCTCCAGCATGTCACTGGTGGGAACCCCTCTGAGGAAAGCTGCAGAGGTGGAGGTTGCCCTGATGGAATGTGCCCTGATCCCCTTGGGGGGAGGTTTCACATGCTGCTTGAAGCAGAAATGGATGCAGTGTGCTATCCATTTGCAAATGGTTTGTTTGGATATGGCTTTGCTCTCTGCTCCTGCAGCAAAGCTTACTAACAATTCATCAGTCTTTCTAAATTATTTAGTCCTGTCTAGGTAGAATCTGAGCTGTCTGTGCACATCTAGAGAGTCAGCATCCTTTCCACCTTGTTTTGTGGGTTACGGAAAAATGTGGGCAAATGAATGTATTGGTTGAGCCACACCGGACACCACTTTTGGCATGAAGGATGGGTTAGTCCTAAGGGAGACCCTGTCAGCATGAAAAATGATGAAGGGCTCTATAGCCATTAGTGCTTGTAGCTCGGATACTCTTCTAGCTGAAGTGATGACCAGAAGCAAGGCAGTCTTCCAAGAGAGGAACTTTAACTCTGCTGACGCTGCTGGTTTAAAGGGGGGCAGGGTGAGCTTTTTCAAAACTAAGTTAAGGTCACAAACTGGGGTAGGTGCTCTTCTGGGTGGCCTAAAGTTGTTAGCCCCTCTTAGGGACTGTTTGATGAGAGGGTGGGAGAAAAAAAGTGGCTCTGTGCTGAAATGAGCAAAGATGGCAGACATGAATTTTAATGGAAGAGAAGGATAGACCCCCCCCTGTGTGGTAGGTCAGCCAGGTAAACCCAGGATGAGAGGTAGAAAGGGCTGAGCAGTTCCAGCTCCCTTAGACTGAATCCAGGCGCAAAACCTCTTACACTTGTTAGCATAAGACTTTCTAGTGTCAGGGCATCTGGCCTTACGTATAACAACTAGAACTTGTTTGCTTAGAATGGCAGCTTGTGCAGTGGGTCAGGGAATTATCCAGGCTGCCAGATTGAGGGTCTGCAATTGGGGATGCATGACTTCTCCATTCCTCTGGATCAGGAGTGTTGGGATCCGAGGGAGATGCCATTGTGGCACTGGTGACAGGCTGTACACAGCAGAGGGTACCAGTGCTGGCGTGGCCAGTCTGGAGCAATCAGGATTGTCCTTGGTTTTTCCTCCCTTAATATGAGCAGCACCCTTGTAATGAGCATTAGAGGGAGGAATGCATAGACCGAGAGATTGTCCCACTGGAAGGACAGAGCATCCACTTTCCAGGCCTTTCTGTGAGGTTCCCTGGTACGAATTTACTGAGCTGATGGTTGGAGTAGTAAGCAAAGAGGTCGACCTTTGGGTTGCCCCATTTCTGGGTTATAAGGGTGAAGGCTCTTGGGTCTAGCTGCCACTTGTGTGGATCTAGAAGATTTCTGCTTAAGTTTTCTGCCACAGAGTTTAGAGAGCCTGGCAGGAATTGTGCTAACAGGTGTAGTTGCATGGCTAAGGCCATGTGCCAAACGGTCATGGTGAACTGGCAGAGAGGGTACAAGAGAGTCTTTCCCTGCTTGTTGATATACCACATCACAGTGTTGTTTTCTCTTTTGATCAGTAGAGGCCCCGGGGACAGTAGGGGTCTGAAGGCTGTCAGAACTTGAACAGCTAACAATCTTTTTGGCTGATGAGCAGATGTATTTGGTTTGGGCTCCATTGGCCCTGAATGCACCTGCCATCCAGGTGTGCACCCCAGGCATAGTCTGATGAGTCTGTGGTGAGGGTCTGGGCTGTGTGGGGTTGAGAAGGGTACTATCTTGTTGTGGTAACATGTGGCTGCCCACCAAAGAAAATCTTTCCTTAAACAAGGTATCATTGGTATAAAAGTTTCCAGGTATTGGAAGTGTTGACACCAAAGGCTTTTTAGGTACCACTGCTATTCTCCCATATGCAGTCTGGCATATGGAATGAGTACAATGCAAGAAGCCATGAACCCCAGAGGTTGCAGGACTTTCCTTGCGGATAACTGGAGTCTGGTGGCTAGCTGAGAGAAGTAGGTTGTCAGGTAGGTTTGTTTTTTCTGATGTAAATAATACCATCTGGGATGCCATGTCCAGGCTTGCTCCCAGGAATACAATCTTTTGCGTGGGTACTAGTTTGGATTTCTTTTCGCTGATAGTATACTCCAGGGAGGTCAGTAGGTCCTTTGCAAAGGTCAGGTGTTTAATAAGCTTCTCCTGTCTGCCTGGATCAGGCAGTTGTATAAGTATGGGTACATTTGAATATTTCTTTGTCTGCAAAAAGCAATGGCGGGAGCCAGGCATTTTGTGAAAACTGTGGGAGCAGTGGATAAGCCAAAGGGAAACGCAGAGAACTCAAAGTGCAGTGATCCTGCCCTGAAACATACATATTTCCTGCAAGATTCCTTGATTGTGATGTGTAGGTAGGCCTCTTTTAGATCTAGGGTGGCTAACCAAGCATTCTTGGAGAGCATAGGCAGAAGTTGCTAGAGGGCGAGCATTTAGAATTTTATCACCAGGAAAGTGCTTAGAATGGATAGATCGAGGATGGGGCACCAGGTGCCCTCTTTTCTGGGTACCAGAAAGAGTCTGGTGTAGAAACCTTGGCCTACCTGTTCTGCAGGAACATGTTCTATTGCTCTCAGTCAGAGCAGGGAAAATACTTGCTTTCTGGCCTCTGCCCACTGGTTTGGGGGAAGATCTGGGAACCCTTATGGGGTTAGTAGTGTGTGGAAATAAAATTTGTATCCCTAGGACACTGTGTTGAGGAACCAGCAGTCGTTGGTAGTGGTGGCCCAGGTGCTGCATGGAAGGAGAGTTTTCCTCCTAGGGGCAAGAACGGATGGGCAGAGGGAGGGGGTGAAAGTGTAAAGCCACTGTGAGATCCTACCATGAGGGGATGGCTTAGCACTCCCTGGTTATGAAGAGGAGGAACTCAACTGAGTATATCTCAGCATTCCCTGGGGCTGCTGTCTGGGGGGCATGCTTCCTCGAGGTCTGGCCTGAGCTGACCTGGAGGGGGCAGGAAAGGACTTGTGTTTGGAGGAGCAATGCCTAATGAACCTCGGTGGCTGATCCTGCAAGAAGTCTGTCTGCTTAGATTTAGCTTTTTCTTCCATTTTTTTTTTTTTAAGACCTCCTCTGCCTTGGTGCCAAATAAGTTGTCTTTGTGCAGTGGTGAGACCAATAATTTGGATTTGACATGGTCTGGCAAGGACTGTTCCTTAGCCAAGCATGCCTTCTAAAAACAGAACCAGTGACTGCTGCCCTGCAAGATGCTTCCAGGATGTCAAAAAAACATTGCAAGGTGTGCTTAGTTACTTGATTTGCAGAATGCATTAAAACTCTAGTAACTCTATTTTCTGCATAAGCAGGAAAGGTATTTTTTGTTTGAGGAGTTCCATGGTATGTTGCTGATATTTCAGCATATGGAACTGAAAATGTAGTGCTCCAATAGCAAGAGTAGCATAGGTGTATACTTTTTTATCCCATCTGTCTAATGCTCGGGAATCCCTATCTGAGGGGGTGGGATTCTTAGCCAATTGGAGAGACACCTTCTTGAGGTCCTCAAACAACAGTCTCTGTAAGAGAATTTGTTAGCTCCTTGACCAAGTCTCTTTGAAGGACAGTAAAATGGGCCAGGTAGTTCACCGCTCTCAGTCTGAAAGAGGCTGATGCATAAACGTGCTTCCAATGTCTGTCCAAAGCCAGAGTCTCTCTATTTGGGGATGGACTGTGGAGCTCTGCTCGGCCAGCTCCTCCTTTGCAGCTGTAGACACCAGAATAGCATCCACAGGTACACCTTTGCTCCAATGAAGTCTATCAATAAGTAGGCTTAGATAATTGTCTGCACATTTTGAAATAGGCTCCATGATGTCTGGTTCCTTCCAAGCCCGCAGGCAAACTAGGTCAATGAGTTCAACCATCAGGGTGGTCACCTAGGACACAGATGGGCCTGCTCCAAAATGCCTCCAGAAACAGACTCCTCAGAAAAGGAGGTTTGGTAGGACTATCCACCTCTGTCTCTCAGTATTTCCAGGATGGTGGAAATCTTGGGGATCCCTCTCCCTCAATGAAGTTGATGTCCTTGGTTAAGGATTCCATACGGGGGGGTCCAAGTGCCTCTCCCTGCACTTTCTCTTGTGACATACCTCCCCCTATGGGTATCTCTGGGGAAGAATTGGAATACATGGGGGCTCCCTGATGGTGTAGTAGTAGACTGAAGGCTAATCCAGGGGGAGCTGATCTACAATGGGATGGATGGGCTCAGGACTCAGAAGAGATGTAGACCTACCGGGTAGGATCTGGGGGAAGAGAGGACGCATTTCTAGGTCTAGAGAAAGTCCTCTCTACCACCGAAAAGGCTAACAGACTCAAGGAAACCCTCTCCCTCCCACAGCTAAAGCTACCTGGGAAAAAGTAGTGGAATCTACCCTGGATCCAAAGCCTCCAGACACGACTGGACCCAAGCTGTTGAAGGCCAAAGTTCCTAGGGGAAAGAAAGTACAGTTGTGTACACTTACCATAAATGTAGATGCTCGAGTGAATTCACTGCTGCAGTCATCTCATTTGGGTTATCCCTGCCAGGGTAGGCCTCAGCCGGCCCGAATACCAGAAACTTAGTATTCCTGCGTCGGTTGCTGTCACTTGAGGACTGACATCAGGTCGTCAGTAGTATACAGTAAGGCAGCCGATATCATTACATCATGTTTTCTTACCCTAACCTGTCAGGAGCCCACAAAGTAGGAGGCCAGATTCTGGTGGAAGAACCCCACCAGTGGAAAATAAATACCAATGTGCCCCTTGTAAGGAAATGAGAACAAGGAAGAACGGTAGTAAAAGGAGAAAAAGAATAAGGGGGATGGAGGGAGTGAAACCAAGACTGCAACAGTGAATACACTCAGACATCTACATGCATGGCAAGTGTACACAACTGCACTATGTTCATGTTTCACTGTTGCAGTCACCGCATTTGTGTAGATTCCCAAAGCTGAGGAAATGGGTGGAGGCAGTCAAGGAAACTAGCGGCTGGCTTGGATGCCCTGCAAGACTGCAGAGGCAAACCATGCCCTGGAGTTAGAGAAGAGAGCCAGGTGGTAATGCTTGGTAAAAGTGTGAACAGATGTCCAGGTGGCAGCCTCCAGGATGTCCTTGGTAACTCCTCATATGAAAGCTGCAGAGGTGGAGGCTGCTCTGGTGGAGTGTATCCTGACCCCCTTGGGGGAGGTTTTCCATGCTGTTTGTAGCAAAAATGGATGCAGTGTGCTATCCATTTGGAAATGGTTTGCTTGGAGATGGCTTTGCCTTCTGCCCCTGTAGCAAAGTTAACCAGCAATTTATCTGACTTTCTGAAGGATTTAGTCTTGTCCAGATAGAATCTGAGCTGTCTGCACACATCTAGAGTGTGAAGAATCCTTTCCCCCTTGTTATGGGGATTAGGAAAGATGGTGGGCAAATTAATGGATTGGTTGAGAGCCACACTGAACACCACCTTGGGCATGAAGAATGAGTTAGTTCTGAGGGATATCCTGTCAGCATGGAAGATGATTAAGGGTTCCACAGCCATGAGTGCTTGCAGCTCAAGAGACTCTTCTGGCTAAGTGAAGGCCAGAAGGAATGTAGTCTTCCAGGAGAGAAATTTTAGCTCTGCAGAAGCTGGTTCGAAAGGGGGCAGGGAGAGCTTTTCCAAGACAAAGTTAAGGTCCCAAGCTGGTGTTGGTGTTCTTCTGGAAGGCGTCAAGTTGCTAGCCCCTCTCAGGAACTGCTTGACAAAAGGGCGAGAGAAAAGGGCCTGCTCAGTGGGAAAATGAGCAGAAATAGCAGAGGCATGAATATTTATAGAGGAGAAAGAGACCACTGTGTAGTAGGTCAGCTAAGTAATCCAGAATGAGAGGGGATGGAGGGCTGTGCCGTATTGGCTTCCCTTAGCCTGGATCCAGGTGCAGAACCTTTTCCATTTATCTGCATAAGACTTTCTGGTGCTAGAACATCTGGCCTCATGGCCAACATCCAGAAAAATGTTTACTGAGGATGGCAGATTGGTTTGGGTTTAGGGAATAAGCCAAGCTGCCAATTGAGTGTCTGCAATTGGCGATGCATGAATTCCCCCTTCCCTCTGGGTTAGGAGGTTTGGAAATTGAGGAAGACGCCATGGAGGCAGCGGGGAGAGGCTCCGCAGCAAGGGGCATCAGTGTTGTCGGGGCCAGTCTGGAGCTATAAGAATGGTCCTTGGTTTTTCCTCTTATTTTGAGTCATACGCTGGGAATGAGAGGTAGGGGAGGAAAGGCATAGACAGATATATTGATCCAGGGGAAGGACAGGGAATCCACTTTCCAAGCCATGCAGTGATGCTCCCTGGTGCAGAATTTGCTGAGCTGATGGTTGGTATGGGAAGCAATGAGGTCACCCTTCGGGGTTCCCCAACTTCTGTTGATTTGCCACTCGTATGGATCCAGAAGGTTTCTCGTGTAGGTCCAGAAGGTTTCTGCTTAATTGGTCTGTCAGAGAGTTGAGAGAGCCTGGTAGGAATTGTGCTAACAGGTGTACTTGCATGGAAGAGGCTATGAGCCAAAGGGTCATGGCCAGCCTGCAGGGTAGGAGCGAGTCCCTCCCTGCTGGTTGATGTACCACATCACAGTGGTGTTCTGTTTTGATCAGGGGAACCCCTGGAGAGAGAAAGAATTTGAAAGCTATCAAGGCGTGCTGCACAGCCATGACATCTTTTTGACTGACATGCAGAGGGATTTGCTGTGGGCTCCATTGGTCCTGTATGCACCTGCCATCCAGGTGTGCACCCCCAAGCTTAGTCTGATGCGTCTGGGGTAAGGGTCTGGGCGGTTGGGGGGGGGGGGCAGTCCCTTGTTGTGGGAGCATGCTGTTGCCCACCAAAGAAATTCCCTTCTGAGGCAAGGAATTATAGGTAGAAGAGTTTCCAGGTCTCGAGAGTGTTGACACCAAAGGGGCGTTGGGTACCACTGAAGTTTCCTCATATGCAGTCTGGCATATGTAATGAGGATTATGCAAGATGCCATAAACCCCAGAGCTTGCAGGATCTAAATTGCAGACTGCTGAGGCCTGGTGGCTAGTTGGGAGACATAGGATGTCAGCAAAATTTGTTTCTCTGGTGTAAGGTATGCCATCAGGGAAGCTGTGTCCAGACTTGCTCCCAGGAAGACTATCCTTCGGGTGGGCACCTGTTTGGACTTCTTTTCGTTGATTGTGTACGCTAGGGATGTTGGTAGGGTCTTTAAAAAGGTCAGGTGCTTGAGCAGCTTTTCCTGGCTGTCTGCCTGAATAAGGGAGTCGTCTACGCATGGGTAAATTTGAATATTTCTTTGTCTGCAAAAGGCAATGGCCGGAGCCAGACATTTTGTGAAAACTCTGGGAGCAACAGATAACCCAAGGGAAGCGCAGAGAACTGAAAGTGTTGAGATCCTGCCCTGAAGCACAGATATTTCCTGCATGATTCCCTGATAAGAACATGGAGATAGGCCTCTTAGATCTAGGGTGGTTAGCCAAGCATCATTGGAGAGCATGGGTAGCAGCTGCTGGAGGGTGAGCATTTTGAATTTTGAGATCACCAGGAAGGTGTTTAAAATGGACAGATCGAGGATGGGGTGCTAGGTGCCCTCTTTTCTGGACACAAGAAAATGTATGAAGTAGAAGCCTTGTCCTAACTGTTCTGTAGGAATGTGCTCTACCACCCTCAGAGAGCAGGGAAAGGATTTGCTTTTGAGCCTCTCCCCACTGATTTGTTGGTAGATCTGGGAAGCATTTTGGGGTTGGAAGGGTGTGGAAGGAAAATTTGTATCCCTGAGACACAATGTTCAGAACCCATTGGTCCTTGGTAATGGTGGCCCAGGTGCTGGAGTGAAAGGAGAGTTTTCCTCCTAGGGGTAGGTGGAGGTGGGCAGAGAGGGGTGGTGGAGGTGAGTCATTGCGAGTTCTTACCATAAGGGGGTGGCTTAGAACTCCCTGGTTTTGAACTGGAAGATCTCTGCATTCCATGGGGCTGCTGTCTGGGGGGGGGGGGTCTGTTTCCACGAAGCCTAGGTTAGGCAGGTTTACTCGGAGCAGGAAATGACCAGTGCTTAGAGGGACAATGCCTGCTGAACCTAGGGCGCTGGACCTGTAAGAAATCCGTAACTGTTTGCATAGATTTTGCTTTTTCTTCCATCTTTAAGACCTCTTCTGCCTTAGTGCCAAATAAGCTTTCTTTGTGCAAGTGGGCATCCAACAATGTAGATTTGACACGGACTGGGCAGGGGTTGTTCCTTAAGCCAGGTCTTCTAAGGGTAGATCCAGTGACTGCTGCCCTGCAAGAAGCTTCTAGGGTATCAATACCACAGTGCAAAATGTGTTTAGTTACTTGACTTGCCGAGTGCATTAAGTCTTGTAAATCTTTAGATTCTGCCCAACCAGGAAAGGAAGGCTTTTTGTTTAAGGAGTTCCAAGGTATGTTGCCAAAATTTCAGCATATGGAAAGTACAGTTTGGTACCTACCATAAATGTAGATGTTAGAGTGTCTTCACTGCTGCAGTCCTTACACTTGGGTTATCCTGCCGTCAGGCGGTCCCTGCAGTCGGCCAGAGTTCCAAAGTCTTAGTCTGGCGTCGGCTGCTGTCGCTTCTTCCCTGATGTCAGTGTGCCAGGGGTACACAAGATGCAGCAGACGCCATTTTCTTCAGTTTTTCTTGCCCCAGATGTCAGGTGCCCCCAAAAGGATAGGCAATACATATTGCTTACAAAACATACACAAGGTAGAAAACAACCTGTAGTAGCCAGCAAATACACCACATAGAAAGTATAGTGTAGATAGTTATAGATAAGACCCAGCTAAGAAAGAGGGGAAGGCTAATGGGTAACCAGGATTGCAGCAGTGAAGACACTAACATCTACATTTATGGTAGGTACAAAACTGTACTATGTTCGTGTTTCACTGCTGCAGTCATTACACTTGGAAGAATCCCAAAGCAGAGTCAGGGTGGCTGGTTCTAGAAAGGATTTGGTGTGGCTATGAGGCCCTGCAGCACTGCAGTGGCAAAGCCAGCTCTGTATCTGGAGTAAAGAGGCAAGTGGTAATGCTTGGTAAAAGTGTGCACTGAACTCCAAGTTGCAGCTTCCAAAATGTCCTTTGTAGGCACTCCTCTGAGGTAGGCAGTAGAAGTTGCAGTAGCCCTGGTGGAATATGATCTAATGTTAGATGGTACAGGCTTCCCATGGTGTGTGTAGCAGAACCGTATAGTGTCCCATCCACTTTAAAATGGTCTGCTTTGAAACAGCCTTTCCCTGTGATCTTGCAGCATAGGATACTAACAATTGCTCAGTTTTCCTTAAAGCTTTTGTTTTGTCCAAGTAGAAGCGTAACTGTCTGTGTAAGTCCATGGAATGCAGAATTCTCTCCCCTTTATTCTGGGGGTTTGGATAAAAAGTTGGCAAGTGAATAGTCTGGCTAAGAGCCACACTGGATACCACCATAGGCATAAATGAAGGGTTTGTTCTTAAGGAAACCCTGAGTTGGTGAAAAATGATGAAGGGCTCCACTGCCATTAGTGCCTGTAGTTCTGAGACTCTTCGTGCTGAGGTTATTGCCAGTAGCAGGGCAGTTTTCCATGATATATATTTTATCTCTGCTGTATTGGCTGGCTCAAAAGGAGGTAAAGTGAGTTTTTCCAAGACAAAATTGAGGTCCCAAGTAGGAGTTGGTGTTCTCCAGGGCGGTCTTATGTTTTGAGCCCCTGAGGTACTGCTTTAGCAGTGGATGAGAGAAAATAGGAGGATCAGTGTTGTAATGAGCCGAGATGGCAGAAGCATGGATCTTAATGGATGAGAAGGACAGACCTTTGTCCAGCATCTCAGTTAAATATTGTAGAATCTGAGGTATGTTAGGGACAAGAGGGTCAAGGCTTTGAGCCTGGTTCCAGGCACAGAATCTCTTCCACTTTTCTGAATAAGATTTCCTGGTGCTAGGCCTCCTGGCCTCCAAAATGACTTCCATAACAGCTTTAGAGAGAGGATAAGGTTTTGAGCTGGCTGTGTAAGATCTGATTGTTTTGTTGAGTCAGAAGGTGTGGAATTTGAGGCAAAATCCAAGGTGGGCCTTGAGCTAAGTTCTTTAAGATTGGGTACTAATGTTGGCGTGGCCAGTCTGGAGCTATCAGGATCATCAGTTTTTTTTCTTGTCTGGCTTTTAGGAGAACCTTCGAGAGGAGAGGCAGAGGAAGGAAGGCGTAAACGTGTAGGCCTTTCCAGCTGAACGACAGAGAATCCACTTTCCATGCTTGTGTGTGATAAGTCCTTGTGCAGAATTTTTGTAGTTGGCAGTTCAGTGGAGAGGCAGAGAGATCTATGTCTGGGCACCCCCATTTTTGTATTATCATGCTGAAAACTTGTGGATTTAATTTCCACTTGTGAGGATCCATGATGTTTCTGCTTAGGTCGTCTGCCAGAGTATTTTTCTTTCCTGGCAGGAATTATGCTTGCAGAGGAACTTGATACGTTTACAGCTGTGTTCCACAAGGTCATGGTTTGCCTGCATAGGGGGGTAAGAATGAGTGCCCCCTTGCTTATGTATCACATTACCGTGGTGTTGTACGTCTTTAGTAATAAATGTCCTGGATGCAGAAGGTCCTTGAAAGTTGTTAGGGCATTTTGTACAGCCAATATCTTTTTTGATTGATGTGTAGATGCATTTGGTTTGTGGTCCATTTGCCCTGAATACATTTTCCTGCCAGGTGTGCTCCCCAGGCGTAATCCGAAGCATCTGTTAGAGTCTGCCTGGCTGTGGGTAGAGTGAAAGGCTGACCCTTGTTGAGGTGACATGCCTGTGCCCACCATCGAAACTCCTGTTGCAGGCAGGGAATTAGTGGTATTACCGTTTCCAAGCTGTGAGTGTTGAGTCCAAACACTTTTTAGGTACCATTGTAATTTCCTCATATGCAGTCTGGCATATGGAATTAGAAGTATGCAGGATGCCATGAGTCCCAAGGCCTGCAGAATTTTTCTTGCAGGGAGTTGGGGACTTTGTTGCCATCAATTGAAAATACTGAGTCAGTTGTCCTTGTTTGGCGTGAGATAAGCCATCTGGGCCATTATATTTAAGCTGGCACCCAGGAATATTATCTCTTGTGAGGGCACTAGTTTTGATTTCTTTTCGTTTACTGTGTACCCTAGGCAACTTAACTGTTTTACAAATGCCAGATGCTTTAGAAGAATGTCCATGCTCTCTGCTTGTATCAGGCAGTCCAGGTGTGGATATATTTGAATTCCTTTTTGTCTGCAAAATGCAATTACTGATGCGGTGCCACGCACTTTGTGAAGACCCTGGGCACAGTAGATAAGCCAAAGGGCAGTGCAGAGAATTGGTAGTGCATTGAACCAGCTATGAATCTGAGGTATCTTCTGCAATTTTGTCTGATAGGGACATGCAGGTATGCCTCTGAGGTCCAAAGTAACAAGCCAAGCTTTCTTGCCCAACATGGGAAGGAGCTGCTGTAGTGTCAACATTTTGAATTTCGGAACATCCGGTTAAGTGTTTACAGTGGAAAGGTCTAGAATAGGTCTCCAAGCTTTGTCTTTTCTGGGGACCAGTAAGAGTCTTGAGTAAAACATTGTCCTTGTTCCTGCTGTGGTACTTTTTGAATAGCTCTCATGTACATGAAGGCTGTAATTTGTTTTTGTGCCTCTGCCCATTGATTTTGTGGCAGGTCTGGCATTCCTTTTAGCCTTGGTAAAGTATGAAAGTGGAACCTGTAACCTTGAGACACAATATTCAGCACCCATTTGCCCTGGGTAATTGTTTGCCAGTTTTGTGAAAAAAGTGCTAGTTTCCCCCCTAAGGGAGCTGCCAACAGGGTAGAGTTTGGCATTGGAAGGGGAAAGTCATTGAGATAGTTTCCTGTAAGGTTGTGACTTGGTCCTCACCTCCTTTGGGTGTTTAAGCACCCCACTGTCGTGGTCTGTAAGATCCTTGTGGCTGAGATCTGCCTCTTGGGCATCTGTTAACCTGCCTCTTTGTGGCCTGACACCGGAAAGGACCAATTTTTAGTAGGCCAATTCCTGCTAAATCTTGGAGGCTGTACCTGTAAGAAATCCTTTACTGTTTGCATAGATTTTGCCTTATCCTCCATTTTCTTTAATACCTCCTATGCTTTAACACCAAATAAAATATCTTGCTGTACAGGAGCATCTAATAATTTCTCCTTAACATGATCTGGTAAGGTTCGTTCCTTTAACCAAGCATGCCTTCAAATCACAGATCCTGTAACTGCTGCTCTACAAGAAGCCTCTAATGAATCAAAGCCACATTGCAGAGTATGCTTTCCCACTTGTTCAACTGCATGCAATAAATCCTGCATTTCCTTAAAGTCAGGTTGTTCTGCACTTGTACTCATTTTCTGTTTTAACTGAGACAGTAACTATTGTTGATACTTAAGCATGTGAAACTGGCAGTTTAAAGCCCTCACTGCTAAAGTTGCAGAGGTGTAAACTTTCTTCCCCCCATCTGACTAATGCTCTGGAATCCCTGTCCGAGGGAACTGGATTTTTAGCTGTGGAGGCCTTTACCCCTTTAGGACCCTGGGAAATAATTTCTGGGTCAGCAGCAGGGTTTCTATAAAGACATTTGTGTGAGTCAGGGACTCTGTAGTACCTAGAAGCAAATC
This sequence comes from Protopterus annectens, assembly GCF_019279795.1. Classification (NCBI taxonomy): domain Eukaryota; kingdom Metazoa; phylum Chordata; order Ceratodontiformes; family Protopteridae; genus Protopterus; species Protopterus annectens. The sequence goes on from NC_056749.1 coordinate 258,079,520, forward strand.
AATCGACCAAAACTAGTAAAACAGATAAATCCAAAAGCCACAGGACCCGGAGCCAAAGTAAAAGTATAATTTTATTTCTGTTACACCACGTACACCAAACACGTAAACCAAGCGCTTTCACCCAGCCACTGCCAGGCTTTTTCAAGGAATGAATACTTGTAACAGCCAACCCTTCAATATTAAATAACAATTTTTTAAGTCAGCTGATCAGCAGATTAATTGTATCAATTAACTTAAAGTACACTTTCAAGCCCATTAAAAATGTATGCTAGTTTTTCCATATTGTGTTACAATTCCCAAATCAGTCATATACATATAACAATCTCATTTAAAAGTTTTTTGTATAAACTAATCACTCAAAACAATAAAATACTTTTTTTTAAAAAAAACTTTATAAAAAACCTTATAAAAATATATATTATAAAAAGTATTTTTGTTATAAAACATAACATAAAAATCAAATTTGTTCAGAGCCTAGCCCTTCTTAATTTTAAAACACACCCAATGTTTGTAATGTCATTTAATCCCGGGGTTCTAGCAGAGTCCAGTCTCAATTGCAAATACAGTTCACGATAATCCAGACGGGTCTCCCAACTCCCCCCTCTTAATTCTGGAGTAATTTGCTCCAGCACCATAAATCTCAAATTCATATTCTTACAAACTAGGGAGTGTTTAAAAAACGCATTACTCTCTTTCCTTCTAAGAATGTCATAAAAATGTTCATACACTCTCTTTCTCAATGTTCTTTCCATTTTACCCACGTAAAAACTTAAACAATGCGTACAAATTCCTAAATATACCACTCCCTTTGCACCACAGTTGTAATATCTACTAGATCGAACTGTGAACTTCCTATCAGGTAGATGAAAGTTACCTCGGTTCAACATGGCAAAACATTGGTTACAGTTACCGCATTTATATGTACCTAACCTGGTCCTATTACTTTTCACATTCCCCTTTCTTTCAAAAAGTTCCTTCAAATTGACTCCCCTTTTTCTTATGAAATGAGGATCCTCAGTAAACAATTTTTTCAGATCATCATTTATACCCAGTATAGGCCAGTATTTAAGAATAATGGCCTCCACTTCGTGTGAGTTACTCGAAAATGTGTGAATAAAGCTGTTCCCAACTTCAGGAATCACCCTCCGTTCACCTTGACCTATTGTATGTCCAGAGCCTAATAAAAATTAATATTTGGATTCCCTGTTTACCAATACTTCCTGTATCATGGCATCTATTAAATAGTCAGGGTAACCCTTCTCCAAAAATAATTTTTTAAGAATCCCAGTTTCATTAAGAAAACCTTCAAGGGAACTAGACAGCCTTGAAGCTCTAATAAGCTGTCCTTTAATAATACCCTTTTTCTGGTAAAAAGGGTGCCCACTATTAAAATGTAAGTATGAGTTATAAAACGTGGGCTTCCTAAATATTTTTGAATGAAACAGAGTTAATGTAGTCCTTAGTTAATGTAATGTCTAAATAGTTTAATTCATTAAAATCTATTACATGGGTAAATCTTAAAAAAATTGTGCTAGAGTTAATGTATTCTGTAAAAGCTCTAAATTCATTCTCTGTGCCATTCTATAACATATCATCCAAAAATCTTCTGTAAAATTTTATACAATTAATCCAAGGGTTGTTAAAAACATACTTTCGTTCCCAATAATATAATACCAAATTGGCATAAACTGTGGCACAAGGGGTCCCCCATCACGACCCCTTTTCTTTGTCTATAAAATTTTCCATTAAAGAAAATAAAATTATTATCCAATATTATCTCCATAAATTCCACCACTAAATTAACTCTGCTATCCAATCCTGATTCTGTAGTCAACACCTCCCCAAACCATTCAAGTCCTATGTTGTGGGGGATGCTAGGGAACAATTCAACCACATCTATAGTTACCATAAAAAGTTGGGTTAAACCAATTTTGGTCAATCCCTTTTAAAAATTCCCAAGAATCCCTACAAATATGTTTAATGGTGGACAAAAACTTTTTGAGCTTTACATCTATAAACTTAGCTAATGGTTCCGTAACACTACCTGAACCCGCTACAACGGGTCTACATTTAAGTGGATCTAACCCCTTGTGCGTTTTCGGAATACCGAAAATTATCTGAACCTTAGGATTGTCCACATGGAGAAAATTGCATAAATTCTCATTTATTGCTCCTTGTAACAAATGATCATACAAAAAATAACTAATCTTAGAATGGGCAATATTAATTTCATTTTTGGATATTACTTCATACTGATTCACATCATGCAACATTTCGTGTACATAAGCATCATAATTTACATCATACATTAACACAACCCCTCCCTCCCTTGTCCGGCTTCATGACCCTGCAATGCTCATTTTTCAAGAGCTCAACTAATTCTAGTTCTGCTGGATCCAAGTTATTTAGATGCACGCTTGATCCACCTCTTTTTATTTTCCTTAAATCTTTCTCCACCAGTTCATTAAATACATTCAGCACGGGATGGGTAGTCGGGTTAAAAGTACTTGACCTAGTTAAATTTCGGTCCACATTAGATTTCCCTTTAAAAAATATCTTAAGATTTAATTGTCTAATGAACATTTTTAAATCTATTATTGTCTCCGTCATATTAACTGTGTTGAGGGGAACAAAATGGAAACCCTTTGTAAAAAGGTTAAAATATACTTGGGTGGGAATCAATTCAGTAAAATTAAAAATAGTAAAATTCCCTTTCCTATAAATAATTTGCTTGTTAGGGTGCGGTTCTAGTACTGTAACCACTGACCTTTCCTCTAAACTCAGTTGCGAAAACTGCTCCACATCTGTTGCTGTGGTCTCAGTGCCTCCCGCCCCCCCCCCCCCCCTGTTGGGGGGATGTTGAAAATCCTGCACCAAGTTTTTCCTACCTCTTTCCGCTAACATTTCATTTTTCCCCGAGTGGTTCCACTGTGGTGTTCGCATTATTGGTGTTTTTGTAAAACTTCTTCTATTCCATTGGGGGATGTGTTAGTATCATTATACCCCCATCTTCCCCTACCTGGAATCGGACAAGCCCTTCCATCCCTATATTCTAACAGGTCCCTTTCCAGCTTTTTTTATTTTACGGTTTAAAATCTTGTTACAAAATTGATCTACTTCAGTAAATGTGTTTTCATAGTCTCTTAACACCCGGGAACTCCCTTTCATTAATCACACTGTCATTTAAAACATTTATTTCATTCAACAATGTTTCCGCTTTACTTTCATATTCCAAAATCATTAAATTCAACACCTCTAACCCGGCTTTATCAAAGATTGCGTAAAGTTGATCATAAAAAACTGTCCCAGGCTGAACATTAGGGAATTTGTAGAAACGCAAACCTTTCGGAATGTGTTTCACTCTTACACATTCCCTAAGGTAGCCAATTTCAAGTTGGTTACTCTCTAAAGCATACACAGTTTATCCTTGAAGGTGTTAAAAATTCCTTCGACATCTTCGTTAACATTGTTGTTCACAGTACCTTGCTGAAAATGAAACTGTTGACCAGCCCAGGTATCGAAACTAAACTCCTTCGTTACATTGTTTAGTCCACCTCCATAGGGTCCTCCTGCTCTTACTAACCCCACCATTGCGCCACTACTTTGATTCACATTACCAGCGGTCTCGCCATTCAGAGTGTTCCCAGTCACTGTCGAAGAAAGAATAACACGCTTTCTACGCACTTTCGGTAATTGCAAATGGTTGCACGGCAACCCTGATTCACCTTCGTTATTACGATCATTAATAGAGTTCGACAACTGAGTTAAAAGAGCCATCAATTGGTTAAACTCAGCCCTGGTTAAAGGACCATCATCTGTATTGTTCTTAAAGGCACTAGGTGTGCCTCCACAACTGGACTGCTCCGTTTCTTCCGCCATGGATTAATAAAACCAAGAAGCAAACCAATAGACCAAAACTAGTAAAACAGATAAATTTAAAAGCCACAGGAACCGGAGCCAAAGTAGAAGTATAATGTTTATTTCTGTTACACCACGTACACCAAACACAAACCAAGCACTTTCACCCGGCCACTGCCAGGCTTTTTAAAGGAATCAATACTTATAACAGCCATCCCTTCATCATTAAATTTTTTAAAAAAAGTATTCTATTGTTTTGAGAATGATTAGTTTATACAAAAAACTTTTAAATGAGATTATGTTATATGTATATGACTGATTTGGGAATTGTAACACACAATATGGAAAAACTAGCATACATTTTTAATGGGCTTGAAAGTGTACTTTAAGTTAATTGATGCAATTAATCTGCTGATCAGCTGACTTAGAAAATTGTTATTTAATGATGAAGGGATGGCTGTTATAAGTATTCATTCCTTGAAAAAGCCTGGCAGTGGCCAGGTGAAAGCACTTGGTTTACGTGTTTGATTTAACAGAAATAAACATTATACTTCTACTTTGGCTCCGGGTCCTGTGGCTTTTGGATTTATCTGCTTTACTCTGTAGTACCCATCTGCCTTAACTGGAGCAGGGGGTAGAGAATCTGGATTTACACTGGATTCAGAGAACACATCGTCCACAATATCCAACACTGGTGGAACAGCAAGGGGCCTGTGCTGAGGCAATAAAAGAAAATCTCTGAGCCTTTTCTTGGACTCTGAATAATCCTGGCCCTCCCAGTGGAAATGCTCCCTCATGGTGTGTAGTTTCCCCAAAAGAAAGGAGGAGAGGCTGAAGGAATAGATTCTTCAGCATCAGAGTCCTCATAGGGGGTAAGGAATATCCCTGGTCAGAAAAGGAGTCGGAATATACAGAAATCTGGTGGGAGGAATCATAGTCTGTAGCCTGCCTAGGCCTTTTATCAGGAGGGGGATGAGTATCCCTGATCAGAGTAATTAAGTCTTCGGCCATTTTGAGCATCTGCTTTTTAGGCATGGAGGCCTGTCCAGGTGAATCCTGTACTTGCTTCTTTGTCTTTAAAGTTGCTTTAGACGTGGCTGTAGATGCAATGGTTAGTTGTGTAGGTCTGAAAACACCCTCAGAAGCCGATGCCTGCTCAGCGGCTCCGGACCCATCTGAAGGGTTAATCTCCATAGGCCCAAAACCTTGAGTATCCAGAGGCCTAGGCAACTCCATGTGGGAGTTGGTTGCGGCCTGTGGCTCAGAGGTAGCGGGTGTCAGGGGCTGCAAAAGCGCCTCACTGAAAATCGGCTACTGGCCTAGAAGAGGCTTCGTCATCAGTATTGGGCCTCGGATGCCCTTATCTTTGCGTTTTTTGTGAATTCCGGTCGTCTGTTGTTCCAGTGGCATGGTATAATTAAACCTTAGGCCAAAATAGTGGCGTGCAAAATCAAACAGACGTTTAATAGTGCGTTTGTTAAATCTAGCACAAAAGCGACTAGTGACGTTGTGATCTAGGCCTAGGCATGGAATACAGTAAGAATGAAAATGCTTATGAGGTATTTGCTTCCCACAAGAAATACAATTATTAACTTTTACTGACATTGGTCTGAGGCAAGAAAAAGTTTCCCCAACGGGGTACTTGGCTTTATTAAAGACTTTGGATCTGAAATCGAATTTGAAATCTCAGGAGTCGGCCGACCGGCACTTGCGAACTGCTTTTGCTTTGTGCACAGAGGGGCAAGAAAGACGAAAAAAATGGCGTCCGCTGCATCTTATATACCCCTGGCACACTGACATCAGGGAAGAAGTAACAGCAGCCGACGCCAGACCAAGACTTTGGAACTCTGGCCGACTGCGGGACCGCCTGACAGCAGGATAACCCAAGTGTAATGACTGCAGCAGTGAAGCACTAACATCTGACAATTTAGTGCCCTGATAGCAAGAGTAGCGGAGGTGTATACTTTTTTATCCCATCTGTCCAATGCTCGGGAATCCCTGTCTAAAGGGGTGGGATTCTTAGCAGAGGTTGCTTTAATCCCTTTCAAGTCATGAGAAATGACCTCAGGGTCAGCTGTTGGCAATATGCATCTAGGGAATCAAAACCACATTGCAATGTATGTTTAATGCATAAAATCCTGTAAATCCTTATTTTCAGCACAATCAGGAGTCATCATCATTTTCTGTTTAAGCAATCCAGTAACATGTAACTGATACTTTAACTTGTGAAACTGGCAATTCAAGGCCCTAATGGCCAAAGTTGCAGAAGTGTATACATTCTTACCACATCTATCCAGCGCCCTGGAGTCTCTATCAGAGGGGGTAGGATTTTTGGCAGTAGTAGCTTTAATGCCCTTGGGTCCCTGTGAAATGGTTTCAGGATCCGCAGTAGGATTTTTGAAAAGGAACTTGAGAGTCAGGAACCCTGTAATTTCTATCAGGTTTTCTGGAAGCAAGAGGTAGAGTCAGGGGCCATGCTAGATTCCGAAAAGGCATCAACAATGTCCAGTACAGGAGGAATAGCTACAGGCCTGTGCTGGGGCAGGAGTAAGAAATCCCTGAGCCTCTTTTTAGAATCTGAGAAATCCTGATTTTCCCAACGAAAAAGCTCCCTGAGAGTATGCTAGGTTTCACCAAAACAGGAATCCTCTGGGGGGAGAAGCAGACGGAATAAAGTGCTCAGCATCATGATCCTCATAGGTAGATAAGTGTAAATTCTGGTCATCAAAGGAAACAGACATTTCAGAATCCTGGTCAGAAATATCATAAGCAAACTCAGTTCTAGGTCTCTTCGAGGGGCAAGGTTGGCTTCCCCTGATTAAAGTAATAAGGTCTTCAGTCATTCTTATCATTTGTTCTTTAGGCATAGAGGCCTGGGCGTCAGTTTTCTAGGCATGGTTTGAGTTTTAGACCTTGAAGAAAAAGATGGCGTCAGCCTGAATACACCCTCAGAAGCCGGTGCCTGCACAGCGGCTCCGAACCCATCCAAGGCAGAGATATCCACAGGTTCCACAGCTGAAGCATCTCGTGGCATACCAGACTCCAAATGGGTCTCAGTAGAGGCCTGCGAATCTGAAGTAGTGGGTATCAGGGGCTGCGAAAGCGTCTCACTGAGTACCGGCGAACTGGCTTAGGAGAAGCGTCGTCAGCAGCTTTGTACCTAGGCGGCCTGTCTCTGTCTATTTTTGCGTTTTTTCGGAATGTCTGTAGTCAGATGGCTTACCAAAGATGCATCTGGATAATTGAACAGAGCACCAAAATATTTAGAAGTGAAAATATACCAATGACGGATACTTTGTTGTTTAAATAAGGCAAAAAAACGACAGCGAGGTACGTCGTGGTCAGGGTCTAGGCAAGGAATACAGTATGAATGAAAATCTTTATGAGGTATTTGCTTTCCACAAGAAATGCAATTATTTACTTTTACTGACATTGGCAAAAAGGTTTTCCCCAATGGGGTGCTTAGCTTTTAGTTGAAAACTTCGGTTCTGAAACTCAAAAACGAAAATTTCACCGGCACTTGCGAACTGCTTCTGCTTCGGGCACCGCACGGCAAGAAAGACTGATGTAATGGCATCGGCTGCATGTTTTATACCCCTGACTACCTGACGTCACGGAAGAAGAGACAGTAACCAACGCAGGACCCAAGACTTTGTTAATCAGGCCGACTGAGGGCTACTGCAAGCAGATAACCCAAATGTGATGACTGCAACAGTGAAACATGAATATCAATGGTTACTGTTCCTACATGGAAAAGTGCCTCTCCTTTTAGACTCTAGTCTGTGATTCACACCCTTCTCATAGCATAACAACCTCTTTGAGGACTTAGTGTTTTTATATGAATACTTTGGTTGCTTTCCTACTATACCTCTTATTTCCTCATCAACTGTCAGAATAGTCCAATTTTTATGTATAATATCCTGTACAATACTATTATTGGAAAAGGGAATGACCATTCTGACGATTAATCCCTAGATTAATGCATGCATTTTCTTCTCTGTTGACCACTTCTTTTTCCTACTGAAGTATGGTTTACCCTTTCCTATTGAAGTATGGTTTACCCTTCCCTCTCCTTTTAGGTTGAAAAGCAACTAAGAGGTGTAGTAGAAAATATGGATACAGTTATTAGAGATACTCAATTTCTGGAAAGCTTTGTTGAATCTGTAACCATTGGTAGCCATGGATCTGAAGTTATGCTATTAACATTGGATGTTACTTCATTGCTCACAGTAATAACCAATAATGATGGTCTTGGGTATGTTAGATTGTTTTTAAGAGGCAAAGGTGTGAGCAATGAAGTAATAAGATGCAAAATGCTGTTAGAGTGGATTTTAGATAAATTTCCTTTTGCATGGAACAACTTATTATTTACAAACTAGAGGCGTGGCCATGGGACGCCTTGTGCGAACTCATGCCAACCTTATCATGACATACTGGGAGAAGAGATTTGTCATTGATACTGAATATCAAAGATATATTAAATATTATAAAAGATTCATGGACGATATTTTCCTCATTTGGGAAGGGACAGAAGTAAATCTGCAAGCCTTTATTAGCTGCATTAATAATACTACAGGATTTTTGAAGTTTGTAGGTAGCTGGTCTAGAAATTAGATAGAATTTCTAGACATACAAATAAGTAAAGAAGGTGATCAGTTTTCTACATCATTGTATAGGAAAAGTTGCAGAAAATAGTCTCCTGCATCGTACAAGTATGCATCCTGCACATATATATATATAAGAATGTAGTCACTGGCCAAGGAGTAAGGGTGTCCAGACTTACTAATGAGGATACCAGGTTTCAAACCACCATTAAGGATATAGAAGAGGAATTCCTTAGTAGTGGCTACTCAAAGAAAGAATGTGAAAGGTTAATGATGATAGGACTATACACAGAAGAGGAAAGGGTAAAACCATACTTCAACTGGAAAAAAGAGGTGGTCAACAGAGAAGAAAATGCATGCATTAATGTAGGGATTAATCAAGTCAGAATGGTCATTCTCTTTCCCAATAACACAATTGTACAGGATATTATACTTAAGAATTATTCTGATGGTTGAAGAGGAAATAACAGATATAGTAGGAATGCAACCAAAGTATTCATATAAAAACACCAAGTCTTTGAAGAGGTTATGTTATGAGAAGGGTGTGAATCATAGACTGGAGTCTAAAAGGAGAGGCACTTTTCCATGTAGGAACTGTAACCAGTATTCCTATATGGCTGCTGTAAACTTTTTAATACATCCAGATACAGGGAAGAAATATGTTTTTGAACATTATGCAGACCAAGTCCCGAAAGCTTGTGCATTTGGCCCAATGTATGAAATGTACATAGTTTTACATAGGTAAGACCAATAGAACACTGAGGGAGCATGTAAGGGAGCATATTTATGCTATAAATCGGGAGGATGATACCAATGCTCTAGTGAAACACGTGAAACAATGATTTATCTCACAAGTTTAAATTTCTAGTAAAATAATTGGTTAATAAGACACCTAGATTAGGCAACTTTAAAAATTATACTGAAGAGGAAATGAGGTGGATCATTAGAATGCAGGCAGGTAACAGTGGACTGAATGTCAGGGTTTCTCTGAAACCTTTCCTTTTGGATAGACAATTGCCACATTAATAGTTTAATACTATGTATTATTACAATCTCCCACTATAAGATGTATGTAGGAATGCTAGATACTTAGACAGTGACGTTGCATTTTTTAATATATTTTTATTCTATTTGATTGTTTCTAAATGTACATGTGTACAAGGCATATATATTTATATGTGGCTTTATGTATAGTACCTATATCTATGTAAGACGATACATATTTTTTATCTTTTTGTTATAATAGTTAAACACATTAACAAGGTATTAAAATACTGCCATTAGGTGACTTTATAAATGTACTACAGATTAGTTAAAAAGTCTTTATAAATTAATTATATTTTTGGCGGGTTTTTGTTAGTATTTATGTAGGTGCAAGAGGGTTGTTATACATGTCTGATGAAGCTTTCAAAGGGAACGTGAAAGCGCTTACAGTTTTTATCATTTGTATGCTGTTTTCATCTGTACTGAACTATTAAATTTTGGATTTCTTCTAAGCTGTGGTGATACCTTGTGATTTTTGGATTAACAGAAGTGTAAGGATGACTGAACCGCCAGAGTCCACTTAAGAATTCTCATGTGTAAATGAACTGTTGGAATCAAGGTCATCATGGCAGCCATCAAACCTAATGCTCTGAATACAGAGTCTTGCTGGGGGTACTGGAGTGGCTAGAACTTTACCTGATATGTGATTTTAAAGTGAAAATTCTGGAGTCAGGTAGGATGGCCGAACTCAAGTCTATAAACTGCATGGGTTTGTAGCTGAGATTTCTGCATGTTGACTGTGATGCCCAAGGTAAGGGCCAGTTGTAGTAAACAGTCCCTGGATTGCAAAAGTAGATGCCTTGTTGGTGCAGTCAGGAGCCAATCAGGATAAGGAAACGTGTTGAATCCATGCAGTCTCAAGTGAGCTGCTACTACAGCAATGCATTTGGTAAACACCCTGATGGTTGTGGTGAGACCAAAGGGCAGTATACTGAACTGATGACGACTGGACCCCAGCTAGAAGTGGAAAAACTTTCTGGAGTGCCTGTTCATTTTGATGTGACAGCACGCATCTTGACGGTCGATGGAGCACATCCAGTCATCCTTTCATAACAGAGGTAGGATGAACTGAGCCGTGACCATCCGAAACTTCACACTGTCTGCTGATCTGTTTAATAGGGTTAGGTCCAAGATTGGCCTTAGCTCCCCTATTACGTTTGGCACTATAAAGCACCTTGAGTAAATTCCGGACCTGACATGGTCTGGTGGGACCTCCTGGATGACTTTTCTAGCAGCTTTGCAATTTGTAATGCTTCTTCCTCCGGGAAGAGTTTCCCTTGATTCTGGAATCTGGAAAAATGGAATATCCTCTGGATATATGATCCTTTGCAAGCAACAATCATTTGTGATGGCTAATCAAGTGTCTAAGTGCAAAGATCATCACCCCTAACTCCCTCCAGACAGTGACAGTCAGGCAATCTCTCAGAAGCGCTGAAATAACCTATCAAAGAAGGAATCTCGTGATCCTTGATTTCTGCAGACCCCCCTCTGCCTTGAGGGTGGCGTCTACCATTATAGTTATTTTCCCCTCTGCCTCTGAGGGAAAAAATCGCCCTGTGATTCCTGAAAATTATTTGGAGAATTTCTGAAGCACAATTTCTTACCACTACACTGGTTCCTGGAGGATGAGTCTTTGTGGGGTAGAAAAACAGATTCTGATGGCAGACCAGGTCTTTCAATGTTTCTCGCTACGGGAGAGCCTCTAAACAGTGGAGCCAAATGATTATCCATCAAAAGAAGCATTGAACAATAACTCCTTGAAAGGCTCCGCAAAATCAGAGAGCCTCATCCAGGTGTGACACCTTACAGCAATGCCTGAAACAGCCACCCTTTGAGGTGTTCTCTACAGTACGCAAGATAAGCCTCGTGGACACATTAGGCAGACTAAGTTGGCCAATCTGGAGGAAAAGGTTTTCTGCTCCTCAGCTGGCATGGACTCTGGGGCAGAGCTAGATAGTTCCTTAATTAAGTCCCTCTGTAGTTTGGTGAAGTATGCCAGGTAATTCACCGATCACAATGCAAAAGTCGCAGAAGCGTACACCCGCTTCTCAAATCTGTTCAAAGCCCTAGACTCCCGACTAGGGAGATGGACAATTTTATCATATGAAAACAACTGTTGTCTTTTTTTAGGTGTAACTTCTAATTGGATTAGGCTATTTATTTAATTGTTATTTGATATATGAAAACATTGCACAAACATTAATTTAGTGAGAACTTTATGTATGTTTTTAAGGTTAAACTATTGATGTAGTATTGTATGTTACATCACTACATCTACTATTTACCATTGCTTTGGTGATTTTAGAATGAAATTGTTTACAAATTGCATAATTTACATCTGAAGGTGGCATTATTTCGTCCTTGTATAGGAAACCGACGTGGCGCAATGCGTTGCTGACATTTGACAGCATGCATCCCAGGCATGTGTTCCAAGGCATAGTAAAGAGCCAGTTCCTTAGGATACTGAAACTATGCAGCAAGGAAGCAGACCTTAACAAAGAAGCTATGTTACTAGAGAGACTATTTTTCGATAGAGGCTATGACCCTAAGATGGTCAAAAAAATTAAACATGAGATATTAGGGCAGAAAATACCTGTAGAGTCATTCTACATAGAACCACATAGCCAGGTCATACAACACCATTGTAGAAAGAAACCTTTGGTTAATAGTCACATTAGGTACATCACAACTTACACCAGTGATATAAAGAAAATACAACAAGTTGTTTATGACAATTGGCATATATTAACTATAGATGCCCATACAAGAGATGTTGTAGGAAAAAATCCATCTTTTTTATATAAAAACAGTAAAAGCTTAAAAAGGATTTTATGTGGTGATATACACACTATACCAACTGATGACAGAATGACTTTACATAATCCTGTCTCAAATAGACAAGGTACTTTCCCCTGCTATAGCTGCAGTAGATGCAACTATATCACCAAAGAACAACCATTTAAACACCCAACTATGGATTATGTCTTTACTCCACACTTTTTTGCCAACTGCAATACCCGCAACTTAGTATATCTTGCCACATGCGTTAAATGCCAGGCATTCTATATAGGATTAACAAAAAGGAAGCTTCAGGAGCGCATTTACAACCACCTGTATGATATCAGGAAGAAGGTAGAGACGAATGCGTTAGCAAAACATGTCATGGAATTTCCATCACATTCCTTTAGTTTCAGAGTGCTGCAAGTAGTCACTGATAATGGCAGGGATGGCAACAAGGAGAACAATCTGGCCATTAACGAATTAAATTGGATCCTGAAATTAGGAGCGCATTTGACACCAGGAATCAATAATTTCATATCCATAAAACCAGTTTTGTTATCTAGGTAGGCAGAAAATTGCTCATATGTACGTATAATATTTCTATATAACATATATTGTTTTGTATGCATGCTTACAATTATGCATTTGTCATATTAGTCAGATAACATATGAATATATTTATCTATATACGTTTTCTATGTATTGTTTTCACACATATTGTCACATAGATTTTTTAGTGTATAATTGCCCGTTATCACAGATTCACACTTAGACCTAAGGTATTATTACCCCCGTATATATACCCTTTATACAAGTGACATAAATAATATTAAGCTTTATATTGTAAATAAGTTTTCAGCTTGAGGCAAAACAAACATACAATATGTTTATTCAACTTGTGCTATTTCTTTCAAGCCTCACATATAATATGATGGCAGTTTTTTCTTGGTTTCAAATTCACGCTACATTTAGCGAGTTAGTTTACTTAGAAAAAATTCTTACTTCTGCTATTGTTTGTTTACTTGAGAGATGCAGTACTCAAAAAATCTTTAGATTTCAAGATTAGGCATTTTTTATATGTAACAGCAAACTACTTATACTAATGTTTTGCCTTAAGAGCTTCGCTCTTCACCTAGTCTATGTACACATCATGGCACCACATATTAATATTAAATGTAGATGACAAAAGAACTGATTTTAAGCAGATGTCATAGGAGAAAAACTTGTACCTTCAATTTTGCTCTTGCTCTGTTGTCATTCAGCAAGAGCAATACATGTATTTTATGCTCACACAAGCAATGTTTAAGTTGAAGTTTATGTCTGAGATCTGACGGACACTTATTCAGGACTTTGTTTTTGTATCACATTCACTGAGCAAATGATGCATAGGTTTTATGACCACTTTGGCCTTTAATCTTCTATGCTTTGCTGACTATATTTAGTAAATGTTAGCGAGACTTTATTATGTATGGATCAAAGAGATACTGATTTCATGAAAAGTTTTCACAGTATATTTGGCATTGGATCAAAGGTTTATAGTATTTTATTTTTAAGTTTTAAAAAATTCATAATTGATTTATGCATCTACAATGCTATGCTCAATGTCATGTGATTTTTTAGATAGACCTGGCATTTACCTGTGAGGTCTCGTTTGATTCAGCGGTGAGTTTCTCGCTGCTTAATAAGCGCGCCCATAAAGCGCATAGAATTAATACACAGGTTTTAAGCAGTGAAATAATTAATTGATTTCCCGCGTTTTAGCGGTTATATACTAGAACATTTGCATTTTTAATTGATATCTGATGAAGCGTGGACTTACCACGCGAAAGCGCTCATTTTCTGCATTTTAATAAAGAATTTTTGGATTATACAAAGGACTGCTGACAACTTTTTCAGCCAGAATACTTGTGGTTCAAACAGAATAATATTTTTTGTGCATTCCTTGTGGTTGGTTCCTCACTTTTGTGCTTTCAAATTGCATAATTAACTAATTTAAGGATGAATGGATGTTACAGGTTAAAGACAAGTATACAAGACAAGCTGCTCCATTATGTAATTACTCTGATGAAACCTGCATTGTGGTGGGTGAAAGCGCTCAGTGTTGTTGGTTAATAAACTAATCCGTGGTTTCCAGCTGCGTATCGCTTTTCATTTTTTATCAGATGGACAAAGGAGCTCTGTTCGGCCAGCTTCTTCTTAGTGGATGCCGCAACAGCCATGGCATCTACTGGGGAGCCTTTGGTCCAGGGTTACCTATCACATGGGGCACTAAGGATTTTATCAGCTCTCTTTGGAATGAGCTCCACAGCGTCTGGCTCCTTCCAAGCCCTGCAGGAGACGAGATCGAGAAGGTGATCCGCAGGGTGGGACACCCAAGATGTACATGGGCAAGACCTGAAGGCCTCCAAACATACAGACTCCTCTTAGGAAGGGCTCTGGGTAGACCAACCACCTCTCTGGTGCAGGACTTAAAGGTGTCCACAGGAGACATCATCCAATGGAGATCTCGGGGCCCTCCCTCTTATTGAAACTCACTGCCTTCTATCAGTGATTCCTGAGGGGAATCCAAGTGCCTCTTCTAGCACAGTCTCGTTCTTGCAACCTCCTCTGTGAGATATACCAAGGAGGTGTTGGAAAAGATGGGGTGCTCTGCAAAGGGAGTTGCACAGAGGATCTTAGAGTCTTGGCTGTTCCTGAGTTGAAGGATGAGGAGGCTCAAGCATAGAAGCCAAAGCAGGAGTGGGATCCGAAGGAGGTAGTGTCAAAGTAATTCTTGGCTGGGAGAAAACCTTTCTCCTCCACTTCGAATGCAGAAGGACCCGGAGAGGCCAAAAGCAATCTCTCCTGAACAGAGATTGTAGGAGCAGACAATTCCAAACCCTCACGAATACCCCTCCCTGAAGGGGGAGTCAGAGCAGAGCTGTCATGAGCTGAGGCTCCGAGGGAAAGTGACTGCTCTGAAAGCTTCAGAGTTAAGGATATTTCCTCAGACTAGACAAAGACGCTTAGTCTCCAAGATCCATCGTGCTCTAAGGTTGCAACCTATCAAATCAGAGATAACATTGGAACCGAGGAAGGGCCACTAGATCCAAAGTGGCGACTCTGGATACCTCCTAATCCCAGGGCGGCATAACTGGAGGTCAGATTGGGGAAGAAATCAAAGGCACAAAGGTAGGATGGCTGACGGATCCAGAAGGGGACACTACAGGCAAAACTTCCATCTGTATCTGCATCTTGAGCAATCTCATCATCCTGTCCACCCCCACTTCAGAAAGGCTGCTGGAAGATATGACAGAGGTTGGTGGAGAGGGAGGTTTTTACGACTTAAGGGTTCCTTGAAAAAAGGGAGACCTCAGTGAGAAATATGACCTCCAGGGAGGGACAGAGTTTGGCACCAAGGTGACAAAAGTTTGGGTCGGATTCAAAGGCCTTGGATCAGACAGTTTGAGAGTCTAAGCTGGTGATCAGAAGTAGCCCTTTTCAGAGAAGACTGGGCAGGAGAGTGTTTTCTGTGCTCCCTGAGCTTCTTGTGTTTTCATTTTGTGGTCTGAACCCCTGATTCTCGAGATGGACCAGCAACATAAGTACACTGACGAAGAAGACCCTTAAAAATAAGCCTGTTTCAACATTCCACCAAAGCACAGGAATTGAAGCCCTAACAAATCTCACAGGACACATCCAAATAACCGGATCTAGACAGTAAACACACTCCCTTGTAGTCATCAGACTGCGGCATCTCGTGCCCACAGGAAGTGCATTTTTTGACATCAACAGGCACATCAGGTTTATCAGGCACAGTTTGATTTTAACTACAACAAAAAAAAAAAACAAGTTTTAAGCCTGATTATTTTTTTATATATATAGAAGGAAACAAAGGAAAATAAATATTTAATAGTATAAGTATCTAACCTTTTAAGAGAGAAATGCAAAAATAAAAGTTTGTAGAAGGGTAAGGAAGGAAGGGTGATAGGCTACAAATAAGATCTAAAAAATCAAAGTTTGAATTAAATTACTCTACCCACGAGGAGTTACGAAACAGAAAATTCCAGCTTGCTAGAAGCATGGTAAATGATATCTGAGGTAATTTGGAGGACAGGAGAGTTACTGGTAAGGGAAGAGCTTGAGAGTCGGATCCTAAGCTATAGAAAAACAGCAGAGTCAGATCCAAAGTTTGGCTACAAACGCACAGGTTGAGCAACGAACGAAAATGGCATCAGATCTACCTTTTTTGATTCTAATAGTCTATGCTGTATTTCAGAAGGAAAATGCTCTGCTAATGATATATACAATATAGCATTCTGTGTACTTTAACAGCCTGAACCCAAGGTGGTAGTTATTACTTCAGTAAGCTCTAACTGTATAACTGAAAGGTGGGAAAATGGGTCATATACATTGCACATACAAGTTCAGTATTATGTTTCAAAACCAAAAAGACTTAAAAGTATTACTGGTGGGGGGATAGAGAAAAATGGCTACCTCCTCCCAAACACATTCTGACAGCTCAAATACAAGAACGATTTATATTTATACTTAAAACGTACTATGTAAAGCAATCAGTTTGCCAAAGCAAGCCATAACCTTGATACATAAATCTAAAATCCTGGGCTGCACCTTTGAGTTCAATTAAAAGGCTTAAATCTATTTTCTTACCTTACAAATAAGTACTTTAAGTGCAGGATGTCTATAGATTGAATCCTTTTGAAAGTGGTTCACCTGCTGTCCACAAGCTGTACAGGTTACAATACCATGCAGGCCTTCTTCTAAAATAAAAAGAGGGGGACAAACTCTGGCATTATATACAAAGCAAGCAAAACAGTTATACAAACTATTTTTCCCACAAATTTCATACAAAAACTCTTAAATCAAGCATTTCTACTACAATCACTACTGCTCTGTTATCACTGGCAAAGATTTGGAGGGACAGCACTTCAATATCCCCAGTCTAGAAACAGAAAGGCATAAGCAAGATGAAGACAGCCAACTGAGGGTGGGGGGAGCTACCACACAGCCTACCATCAAGTGATAAAGTGATATCCCTCGTTCGGTTAAATCCAGTAGATGTCAAAGGGTGGGTAACAACTAAAGGTGTGTAAACTAAAACTAGGAAAAAGGAAAAAAAATAAAGACCACATGAAAAATTAATGATGATCACTCTTTAAGGAAACAAATTAAGAACAAAAAAGTCAACTGAGAAAGAAAGGATACAAACTCAGATGTGCAACCAACTTCACATAACTGCAGATGTTGAAGTGCAGTTAATGCTGCAATAACTTTGGGAACTCTACTGTAAGCTGAGGCTCAATGATGAACTGATCTAAAGAGCTTGCCAAAAGCTTGCTGTGTCTGTTTACTTTACCTTTTTATAAAATGGATCACAGGTAGCTAAAAAAACCTTGGGAATGTTGGAGAAGGCTGTAAAATCTGAAACTCCAAGCCAGCTTTCTTCTCTTATCACACCATTTAAGGACCTCTATGTCACATGGTCCAAACACAGCCTTTCTTTCTTTAGGACAATTCAAAATCTCAGCATGAATATCCTCTGGAAGGTTTTATGTACACAACAAAGCAAACTTTCTCATAACAGTACCAGTAGATCTGAAAGTGGCATCTGATGAATCATAAGCACAAAAAAGCATTAAGTTTACACAAAGATGAATTTTCCTCAAAACAGGAAAATAAGCTACGATGTTCCTCTGATTCTCAAAGCAAAAGTATACACTAACACGAGACAAACAAAGAATTCTAAAAGTACAGCAGAAGAGTACTCTTCCACAAAACTTTTAAAGGCTTTCCCATCTTTATCGGGTGGACAGATTACCATTAACCATATGTTTAGCAGAAGCAAACTATATCAAGGAAATCAATGCTACATCAGATCTGTGGTTACAATAAAATTTTATTACACTGAAGAAAGAACAGTTGTGTAAAATCTCATCATAACCATAGATGTCCTTCTCTTCCGTGTTGCAGTACTTGGTATGGGATTTGCCACTTCAGGCGACCTATACATCAGCTTGTATACAAAAGCTTCAGCTTGGCTGCTGTAGTTGTGTGGGATGTCACATGCAGGGCCATAAACCAGGGGCCTTAAATGTGATGTCTGCACACACAAACCTCAGAACTTGAAAGCCCAGCAGGACTGTACAGTAGCAAGTAATGTCAGCCATAGGATCAAAGAGGCACTTGGTGGTTAAATTGGTCATAGGGTAGGGTAAAACCACCAGAAGACCTAAGACAGGTTAATAATGAGATAGAATAGAGAAGGGGGGTTAGGTGGGTGGGAAAGAATACTGCAACATGGAAGAGAAGGACATCTAAAGTTATGGTAAGATTTTACACAACTACTCTATCTCCTTCTATTCCTATGGTGCATTATTCTTAGTGTGGGAGAGTACCACAGCTTAGAGGGAAGTAAGGGAGGAGGTAGAAGTGGCAGATTCCACAAAGCCCTGCAGAATTGCTCTGGCAAAACCTGCAAATGCTCTGGAGACAAGGTCTTTTAAGGCTGCCACAGCCCTGGTAGAGCGAGCCTTGACTCCCTGTGGGAGTTTTTGCCATGGTGTGAGTAACCTAGGCAAATAGTTTTTCTAATCCAACATGAGACGGTTTGGAGACTGCCTTGCCCAGGGCCCTAGGGTGGAAGGAAACAAAAAGGTGACTGGATGTTCTGATAGATTTGGTTTTGTCTAGGTAAAACCTTATCTGTCTGTGTACATCCAGGCAGTTGAGTATTATCTCACTTTTATTGGTGGGAGAGGGGAAGAAGGTAGGTATATGAATAGATTGGTTTAAAGAGAGATCACGGACCACTTTAAGCATAACGGAAGGGTTGGTTCGTAGAGTTACCTTGTCCTTGTAGAAGGTAGTGAATGGAGGGCAGGCCATCAGGGCCTGTAATTCTGACATCCTCCTGGCTGAAGTTACAGCTACTAGCAGTACCATCTTCCATGTGCACATTTACAGAGTAGTCGTACTAGCAGGTTCAAATGAGGACTGTGAGAGCTTTTCAAGGATAAAGTTCATGTCCCAGCGTGGTGGGATGGATTTTCTTGGTGGTCTGATGTGCAAGACCCCTTTTAAGAATAGCTTAACATCGAGCCTGGCTAGTAGGGGAGGGTCTAGTAGCAGGCAGGCTGAAACTGCTGAAAGGTGGATTTTCACTAAAGAGTATGAAAAGTCCACTCTTAACTAGTTGACACACAGGCAAGAACTAGGGGAGGATCTGCAATGCATGGAACCCTGCCCTTGCTCAGACACCATTTGGAAAATCTCTCCCATTTAGCTAAGTAAGATCTCCGTGTAGTAGGTCTTCTGGTGGACTGAAAGCACGTCCTCTGAGTAGTGGTGCCTGAAGGGAATTAAAAGTTTCACACACACAGTGTCAGTGCCAACATCTGCAAGTGTGGGTGAATGAAGCTTCCCTATTCTTGTGTCAGCAGGTCCACCTTGTGGGGTAACCTGTGGTGACTAACTTTGGCTAGATTAAGTAGGGGGAACCAGTGCTGCCTTGGCTAGTAGGGGGTCACCAGCATCATTTTTGGTTCATCTCTCCTGATTTTTAGGACGACATTTTGAATTAATGGGAAGGGTGGAAAGGCATACAGAAACCTCCCCTTCCATGAAATGCTGAATGTGTCTATTCTCCACGCTAGTGGAGAGTGGGTCTTGGAATAGAAAGTCTGCAGTTCTCTGTTCTGGGGGGAAGTAAACAAATCTACGTCAGGTGTGCCATACTAGTGGACAATGTCTAGAAAGACATTCCTGTCCAGCATGCATTTGTGATTTGAAAAAGATGTCCTGCTTATTTGTTGTCTTGCGAAGGGACATAGGATGCCTTGCGGGACAATTTGTGCTGCTAGGCTAGGTCCCAGGTTACTAAAGTTAGTCTGCAGAGGTGGTAGGCTTTTATCCCTCCCTGCTTGTTGATGTACCACATAACTGTGGTGTTGTCTATTAGTAGAACACGTGGTTCTAAAAGGAGAAGGAAGGCTTTCAATGCCAGAATGACTGCTGTCATTTCCCTCACGTTGATATGCTTGTTCTTGATGGAAGGGTGCACTTCGCTTTTACCCAGTAGTTTGACATTTTGGCTCCCCATCCTAGGTCTGATGCATCTGTATGCATGAACTAGTCTGGGGTAGGTAACTGCAGTGGAAGGCCCACGTTCATTTGAATTTGATGAATCCACCATTTTAGTTCTGACTGTAGGCAAGGCAAGAGGGTAATTTATTGCTCTAAAGAATGCTGTTGTTGTGACAATACATTTTTTAGATATCACTGCAGCTTTTGCATTTGCATTCTGGCTAGTGGTAGCATGGAAATGGTGGCTACTGTTAGGCCCAAGATATGCAGAAATTGCTTTGCAGTTATCTGTTGGGTCTACATAAGGGTTTGAAGTGGGAGGACAAGGAGCTGACTTTGCCCTGGGGAAGAAAGGCTTTCATTAGGTCCGTCCTAATCCTGCAATCCAGAAATGTTTTGTCTTGTTCTGGGGTCAAGGAAGATTTTGGGAAGTTGAGGGTGAACCCCAGTCTTTGAAGCAGGCAAATGGTGAACTATAAATGGGTTTGCAGGGTTTCCTTGCATTCTGCTAGAATAAGGATGTCGTCCAGGTAAAGGTAAATCTGAATCCCTTGTGCTCTGCAATAGGCTATGACAGGTACCAGGCATATTGTCAACACTTTGGAAGCAGTGGACAACCCCAAAGGGCAATGCTGTAAATTGAAAGTGAGAGGAGGCTCCAGAAAAACAAAAACTTCCTGTAGGAAGGTTGTATGGGGATGTGCAGATAAGGCTTCTTTCAGGTCGAGTGTGGCCATGAAGGCCTGGGATGATACAAGAGGGAGCACAGTTTTGTAGGGACAACACGTTCTTTAGGTGGGAACCTTTAAGAATAGGTTTAGAAAGGAAAGGTCTAGAATGGGCCTCCATAGTCCACCTTTTTTGGGGACCAGAAACAGTCTCGAGTAGAAGCCTTTTCCTTCTTGCCCTGGTGGGACAGGTTCTATTATTGCCAGGTTCAGAAAGTCTTGCAAAATCTGTGGGAAGAGGTGTCTCTGATTTCTTGGGAGGGGGGAGGTATGCCCCTTAAGGTGGGGGGGGGGAGATTCTCCCAAGAAAGGAATGATCCTTTTTGAATTAGCCAAAACCCATTTGTCTACAGTGATGGTTTGCCAAAACGGGAGGCAGTGGGAGTGGTGGGCAGAAAGGGGAAGGTGGGCAAGGCAGTCATGCATTGTTGGGCTCTCCTCTGTCTTGAAAGGGCTGTCTAGTGGGGGGCTGTGAGATGGCTGGCCTGGAAGAGGTTTGTCTTCTGGCCCTTCTACGTCTGGAAGAAGGAGGTCCAGAAAAGGAGCGGTTTCTTCTGGCAAATGCAGTTTTTTGCAGGGTAGTTTCTATAATACTTAGGAATAGGAGCCAAGAAGATTTGCTTAATGTCTTGCAATTCCTTACTCTTGCCTTGTAGATTTTTAAAATGGTCTACCGACTGTTTACCAAACAAGTTAGGGTCTAGAGGCGCATCTAAGATTTCAGACCAAGTCTTCTGGTAAGTGTTGTAGACGTGGCCATGAATATCTTTGAAGTACAGAGGCTGCAGACTGTGCAAAGGCCACTGCAGCATCATATATCATAACTACATCTAATAGAATGTCTGGCTACTTGAGCAGCCAGAGATAGTTAAGATGCTATGTCAGATTTAGTGGGGCTGTCTGCAGTAGCAGCCAGCAGAGCACAGGCTTGAGAGACAAGGTCCAAAGCATATTTCATCATATGGGTTTGACAGTTGATGGCTCTAAAGGCAAATATGAAGCTGTGTAAAGCTTCTTTCCAATTCTATCCATAGTCTTACTGTCCTTGTCTGTAAGTAGGAAAGACGGAGACGGAATCGGTCAGTATTGTTTATCTGGTGATAATGCAATCACAGCAGTGTCTGCCAGGGTTGGTTTGACTGGAAATTTCTGGTCATTGGGCACTTTGTAGAAGCAATCTGGCCTCTTAGGGGCAGGGGGCTGAGAGTCTGGGGACTTAGATGCTGAGGAAAAGGCATCTAAATAAGCAGGGATGATAGGAGGAATGGCAGAAGGGAAAGGACATTCCACTTGTAGCAATTCAAAATACCTTTTTGGAGTGCCAGACATTTGGGAGGTGTCCCATTTGAAGTATTCCTTCTGGTTATGGTCTCTCCAAAGGTGATATCCTCTGCATGGGAGTCCTCTTCAATGGAGTCTTCATCTGTGAAGCAATATTCTTAAAGAGAACATATCTGGGAGGTATATGAGATGGATTCATCTGAAGATGAATAATAAGCCTTTTGCTTTTCTTCCCCGTCTTGTGAAGTGGGCAGTGGAAGAGAAGAGACAGACGTAGGCCTAGCACTGAGGTGAGGAAGGGTAGATGGAGAAGAGGCTGTGGGCCTAAGGGTCATGAAGGCCTGCATCAAAGGTGAGGTGAAAGACTGCCAATCAGGTAGGCCTTCAGTGAGTGTAGCCAGATGTTTGGTTTTCGGTTTCTTTTTTAATGGAGTAGTCTTAGACGAAGGCCTGGAACCGAGTGCATGGCAAAGGGAAGCAGTGTCGGGGGGAGGGATCCCAGTCAGAGGCCCAACTGTGTCTGGATCCCTCTCAACCTTGGCTGTAGCCAATGAATAAGTAAGCTCCGTGGATTTACTAGTAGTCAACTGAGAAGCGGCTTCCTCAAAGGTGCCAAAATACACAGATCTCCCCAAACTCCTAACATCGGCAACTGATGAAGCGTCTGAAAGCTGAGAGGCAGTGGAAGCAAGCCTAGGAATCTTGGCCTTCTGCAGAGGTTGAGCCGGAGCTTCCAAAACGGGATCCATCCTATGGCTAATTTAAGTTGCTGATTTTCTAGACACAGACAGAGCAGCCAGACGGCTGCATAGGTTCTTAGGAATGAAGGATTGGCAGATCGAGCAAGTGGTATGGTTGAGCTCTCAGCCTAGGCAAAAAAATGCAGCGCTCGTGTGCATCTTTATGTGGTATCTGGCACCTGCATCTGTATTTTCCCTTTTTAGCTGACATCGGCTAAAGGTGACTACAACAAACCAAGCTTTAGTTAGAAGTCAAAGAAACAACCCCCTAACGGAGTACTTAGCCTTTAGATGTCTTGTGGTGAAGGAGCAAAGCGCATGATGTGATGGTCACCTGCGGCTGAAAACTTCTGACATCTGTGCGTGCAGATGTTACATTTAAGGCCCCTGGCTTATTATGGCCCTACGTGTGATGTCCCACACAACTACAGCAGCCAGGCTGAAGCTTTTGCATAGGAGCCAACGTATGGGTTGCCTGAGGTGGGAAACCTTACACTTAGAATACTGTAACATAGGAATAGAAGGACATTGTTATACAATCTGACTTCTTAGGGATATAAGGCTGGTTATCAGGAAAGTTACAGACTACTATCTCTCAAAGCTGGAAGGACAGGAGGAAACTGAATGGGTTCAGAAATTTTCTGTTGTAATATATCATACTTAAGGCCAGTGGAAAACTATGTTCACACTGAAACAACTTATTCATTCTGGTCGTGGTTTCATTTAAAAAAATTCTTCTAAAGACTATTAGTTGAACTGTACAGTCGATATAAAAAGTGTACATACCCTTAATAAAATGCTATTTTTTGTGATAAAAAAAAATAAGACAATAAATCATTTCAAAACTTTTCCTACCTTTAATGTGACCTATAACCTGTACAATTCAATTGAAAAACAAACAATCTGTTAGGGAAAAAATATGAAAAATAAAAACCCTACAATAAGCTGGTTTCATAAGTGTGCACACCCTTAAACTAATACTTTGTTGAAGCACCTTTTGATTTAATTATAACATTCAGTCTTCTTGAGTTATCAGCATGGCACATCTTCACTTGGCAATATTTGCCCACTCTTTCTTGCAAAAGCACTCCAAATTTGTCAGATGGCAAGGGTATCTCTTGTGCACAGCCTGCCTTCAGGTCACTCCGCAGATTTTCTATTGGATTTCAGTCTAGGCGCTGGCTGGGCCATTTCAAAACTTTGATTTTCTTCTGGTGAAGCTGTTCTTTTGTTGATTTGGATGTATGCTTGGGGTCATTGTCTTGTTGAAAGGTGAAATTCCTATTCATCTTTCTAGCAGATGCCTGAAGGTTTTGGGCCAAAAAGTGACTAGTGTTTGCAACTATTCATAACTCATTCCATTCTTGACTAAAGCCCCAGTTCCACCTGAAGAACAGCAACCCCAAAGCATGATACTTCCACCACAATGCTTCACCGTGGGGATGGTTTTCTGTTGGTGATGTGAAGTGCTGTTTTTGCGCTAAAAGTACCTTTTGGAATTTTGACCAGAAAGTTCAATCTTAATATCATCAGACCATAAAGTATACTTGTGTAAAATCTTACCATAACCGTAGATGTCCTTCTCTTCCATGTTGCAGTATTCTTGTTGTGGGATTTCCTGCCCTCAGGCAACTTGTACGTTGGCTCCTATACAAAAGCATCAGCTTGGCTGTTGCAGCTGCGTGGGACATCACATGTAAAAGTCATAAAACAGGGGCCTTAAATGTGACATCTGCACGCACAATCTGCAGAACTTGAAGCTCAGCAGGTAGAGTAGAAGGCCCACAAGAGAATATGCCAGTAGTGTCCAGTATGGGACTCTGGGGGTCCTTCTGTAGCATAGACAGGTCCAGGATGATGCTGGGATGAAAAGAGAAAGATAAGGGGGTTATAGGTGGGTGGGAAGGAATACTGCAACATGCAAGAGGACATCTACGGTTATGGTAAGATTTTACAGAGCTGTTCTATGTCTTTACTATGTTGCAGTAATTTGTCGTGGGAGGGTACAACAGCTTATTTGGATGAGAGGATGGCGGATGCAAAAGAGGATTCTACAAAGCTCTGTAGGATTGCCCTGATGAATCCTGCATGTGCTCTGGAGAGTTGTTCTGAATGTAATGTTTGGTGAAGGTGTGGACAGTAGACCATATGGCTGCTTCCATAATGGAAGTAGTGTCCAGACCTTTTAGGAAAGCCTTGGAGGTGGCCACCGCCCTTGTGGAATGGGAGTTTACTCCCACTGGGGTATTTTTTTTCCATGGTGGAAGTAGCAAAGACAGATGGCTTTCCTGATCCAACATGCAATGGTTTATTTGGAGACTGCCTTGCCAAATGCTCTGGGATGGAAGGAAACAAAGTTGTTTTGATTTTCTAATGGATTTAGTTTTGTCCAAGTAAAATCTTAGTTGCCTGTATTCATCCAGGGAGTGCAGTATCCTCTCCCCTTCATTTGTGGGAGAGGCAAAGAAGGTGGGAAGGTGGATAGATTGATTTAATGATAAATCATTGACCACCTTGGGCATAAAAGGAGGAGGTTATATCTCAGGGTAAACACTGTCCTTGTGGAATGTGGTGTAGGGGAGGCAAGCCATTAAGGCTTACAGCTCTGAAACCCTTCTGGCTGATGTGATAGCCACTAGAACAACTGTTTTCCATGTACACATCTGAAGGGAAGCTGTCCCAGCAGGTTCGAATGGGTGTTGGGTAAGCTTTTCTGGGATGACGTTAAGGTCCCTTGGTGGACGAATGGGCTTTTTTGGAGGTCTAATGTGCAACACCCCTTTAAGGAAGAGTTTTACATTGAGCCTGGCTAGCAAGGGAAGGTCTAGTGGCAAGCAAGCTGATAATGCGGAAAGATGTACTTTCACTGAATAGGAGTGTCCATTTTTTATCAGTTGACACACAAAAGAAAGAACTGGGGGGGGGGGTCCCTTCCCTTCTTTAGACATCACTTAGTAAATCTTTCCCATTTAACTAGGTATGATTTTCTTCTTGTAGGTTTCCTGGCCTCCCTCAGGACTGAAAGCACGTCCTCTGAGTATTGGTGTCTAAATGGGATCAAAGGTTTATCACCCACAGTGTCAGGGACAACATCTGCCAAGTGTGGGTGGAGGAGAGTTCCTTTTTCTTGTGTAAGGAGGTCCACCTTGTGGGGTAACTTGTAGTGATTGCCTTGGCTAGATTGTGAAGTAGGGGGAACCAGTGCTGCCTTGGCCAGTAGGGGGTCACTAGCAAGATTTCGGTTTGTCCTCCCTGATTTTCAGGAGGACTTTCTGAACCAGTGGGAAGGGGGAAGGCATAAAGAAGCTTCCCCTCCCAGGAGATGTTGAAAGCATCTACCCTCCAGGCTACAGAGAAGTAGGTCTTTAAGCAGAAGGTCTGCAGCTGCCTGTTCTGGGGGGAGGTGAACAGGTCTATTTGTGGAGTGCCCCACCGGTGGACAATGTCTAAGAAGACTGTCCTGTCCAGCATCCATTCATGCAGTGGAGAGGATGTCCTGCTTGGAAGATCTGCTTACTTGTTGTCCTGCGAGAAAATGTAGGTTGCCTGCAGGGACAAGTTGTGGCGAGAGTCTAGATGCCGTATTAGCAGGGTTAGTCTGCACAGCTGATATGCCTTTGTCCATCCTGGTTTGTTGAGGTACCACATATTACAGTGGTGTTGTCTGTTACTAAGAACCCCTGGAAGAAGGAGAGGGGTAAAGGTTTTAGAGCTAGTAAAACTTCTGTCATTTCCCTTACATTGATGCGTTTGGCCCACAAGGCAGGGTGCCAGGTTGCTTGAACCCTGTAAAATGCTAATGGGGCTCCCCACCCTGAATCTGAGGCATCTGTATGCATTACCTGGGTTGGTGAGGTGGGCTGTAGTGGAAGCCCCGGGTTTAGCAGGACTTGCTGGATCCACCAGCTAATCTCTTTTCTTTAGACAGGGAAGGTGGGGGATTACTTGCTCCAAGTGATTTCAGTGCTGGGAGTAAATGTTTTTCAGGTACCACTGTAGTTTGCGCATATGCATTCTGGTCAGTAGGAGCATATGGATGGTTGCTGCCATTAAGCCCAGGAGTCGAAGAAATGGCCTTGCAGTTATTACCTGTGTTTGTAACAGCTATTTGAAGTGGGAGGTCAGGGACTGGACCCTGTCTTGTGGAAGAAAGGCCTACATTCTGTCCATTCAGATTCTGCAACCCAGAAAAATCTTGTTCTATTCTGGGTTCAAGGAGGACTTTGGAACGTTGAGGGTGAACTCTAGAATTTGTAGAAGGGACATGGTGAAGTGCTGGTGACCTGAGAGGGTATCTTTGGACTCTGCCAGTATTAGGAAGTCATCTAGATAGGGGTAAATCTGAATTCCCTGAGTGCTGCAAAAGGCAATGGCTGGGGCCAGACATTTTGTGAACACTCGGGAGGTAGTGGACAAACCAAAGGGCAAAGCAGTAAATTGAAAATGAGAGGAGGGCCCAGAGAAATGCAGAAATCTTCTGGGGGAAGGTCTGATGGGTATGTGTAAGCAGGCCTCCTTTAGGTCCAAGGTGGCCACGAAGGCCTTGGCTGGTACGAGAGGAAGCAGAGTTAGAAGTGACAGCATTTAGAAGGAGGGCACCTGAAGGTAAAGATTTAAGTAGAGGTCTAAGGTGGGTCTCCGGACAGCCTTTCTTGGGAACCAGGAAAAGACGGGAATAGAAACCTTTTCCTTCCTGCCTTGAGGGGACAGATTCTATGGTACCCAGCTTCAGAAGGTCCGTCAGAACCTGTGGAAGAAGATGCTGTTGTCTTTGGGAGGGAAAGGGATGCCTTTCATGGGTGTTTTTTTTTCTTTCCAGAAGAGGAAATATTCTTTTTGTATTATGGATAGTACCCATTTGTCTGAGGTTATGGTTTCCCAGAAGGGGAGGCAGTGGGAGTAGCAGACTGGTAGGGGGGGCAAGACAGTCATGCATTGTTGGAGCCTCCTCTGTCCTGAAAAGGCTGTCTAAGTGGAGGATGTGGGGCAGCAGGTCTGGAAGTGGTGGGTCTTCTTGCTCCTCTTCTAGATCTGGAAGAGGAAGTACCCGCCTGGGCTGGGTTTTGTCTTACAAAGGTGGCTTTAGTGGGACAGTTTCTGTAGTACTCGGGAATGTGGACACCAACAAATGTTTTATGTCCTGCAATTCTTTACTTTTTTTCTTGCAGATTTTTAAAAAGATCTGCCGATTGTTTTCCAAAAAGGAAGTTGTGGTCCAGGGGGGCATCCAAGATCTTTGACTTAAGTCTTCTGGGAGATTTTGAAGTCTCAGCAAGGAGCATCTCCTGAAAACTGAAGCAGATGCTGGAGAGCGAGCATATGCTCTAGCAGCATCATAGCTGCATCTAATAGAGTGCCTGGCTACTTGTGTAGCCAGAGAAACTTTGGAGGAGATGTCAGCCTTAATTGGGCAATCAGGGATATTGGCCAGCATGGAAAAGGCATGAGAGACCAAGTCCAGAGCATATTTGGTCATATGCGTCTGACAGTTAAAGGC
This sequence comes from Protopterus annectens, assembly GCF_019279795.1. NCBI lineage: Eukaryota > Metazoa > Chordata > Ceratodontiformes > Protopteridae > Protopterus > Protopterus annectens. Next base: position 258,108,135 of record NC_056749.1, read on the forward strand.
CCTGAAAGCCAAAGTGCAGGAGGTGTTCTTACCAATTTTATCCATAGATCTGCTGTCTATCTGTGGGTAGGAGTGAGGTGGAGGGAAGGAGTCTGGGTTGTTTATCAGGATAGGTGGCAATCACTGCTGGGTCTGCTAAGGGTGGTTTGACTAAGAACTTCTGCTCGTCAGGCACCTTGTAAAAGCGATCTGGTCACTTGGGGGCAGGTGGCTGAGAGTCTGGAGTCTTCGATGCAGAATTAAATTAATCTAGGTATGCAGGCGTAACTGGTGAACAGCAGAAGTAGAGGGGGATTCTACTTGAAGCTCAAAATACCTCTTTCGGGTATCAGACATTTGTGAGGAATCCCATTTGAAGTAATCTTTCATTTTGGTGATAGTGTCACCAAATGTGATATCCTCCCAGAGGGGGGGGTCCCTCTATACATTCCTCATCAGGAGAGTAATACTTGTGGGGTGAAGCAATTTGGGAGGTGTAAGATATTGAGTCCTCAGAGGAGGAAAAGGATGCATCATGCTCTTCTTCCCTAACCTGAGATGTCAGGGAAGAGGCTGAAGCAGGCCTAGGGCTGAGCAAAGATAAAGTAGTAGAGGGTGAGGCTGAAGAAATGGACTGCCAGTCAGGTAGGCCTTATGCAGTGTGAGAGGCATGCTTGGTTTTGTTTCTTTGTTACTGAGATAGATGTTGGAGCAGCCCTGGAATCGGGTCTGGTAGGAACCGTATCCAAAGGCGGGATCCCATTCTGAGGCTCCACAGATTCTGGTTCCCCCTTGACCTCGATGGTAGTCAGGGTCTGGATTGGCTATGCGGATGTGTCAGTCGTCAGCTGAGCAACGGCTTCCACAAAGGGAGTCGAGGTCAACTGACCCGACAGGCATCCCTCAGCTCCTAAATCGGCAGCTGGCGGGACATCAAGTAATGGATCGGCTGACGCAGAAGACCTAGGAAACTTAGCCTTCTTATGCAGTGGTTCTGACGCGACCTACAAGGTGGGAACCATCCTTGGGGCTAACCGCTTAAGGCGCTGGTTTTCTAAATAGATGTTAAGCATGGCCAGATGGCTGCGTAGGGCCTTCGGGACAAACTATTGACAAATGGAGCAAACACTATGATTGTGCTCCCGGCCTAAGAAAAAAACACACCGATCATGGGAGTCTTTATGGGGTATCTGGCACCTGCACTGGCATTTTACCTTTTTATCTGACATCGGCTATAAATTGCTACAACAAACGAATCCTAAGCAATTACAATCGGAAATGAAGAAAAAGCCCTCAACGGGTTACTTAGCTTTGAGATGTCTGATGTGTATAAGCGAACGCACGATGCATCAGTCGGTGGCTAAAAAGTTGTAAGGATTGTGCATGCAGATGTCACATTTATGGCCCCTGGTTTATGGCCCTACATGTGACGTCCCTACATGTCACGCCTCACGCAGCTGCAACAGCCAAGTTGAAGCTTTTGTATAGGAGCCGATGTACGAGTCGCCTGAGGGCAGGAAATCCCACAACAAGAACACTGCAACATAGGAATAGGAGGGCATCACTAGTGATTCTTCCACAAGTCCAACTGGTAGGGGGTTGTAGGGAGGGAAGTTGAGTACGAATGTCAATGGCCAACACAGACAGAACATTATGGTGGGTACATAAAGTACAGTTCTGTACACTTACCATAAATGTAGTTGTTTGAGTGTATTCACTGTTGCAGTCATCACCTGTGGGGTTATCCCTGATGTGGTAGCCCTCTGCTGACCCGAATACCAGTCAATGTTTATGTGCGCCGGCTGCTGTCGCCTGTAGTCTGACGTCAGGTTGTCAGTACTATAAAGCAAGGCAGCTGACATCATTACATCAGTTTTTCTTGCCCTAACCCGTCAGAAGCACAAGGGAAGAGAGAAGTGGTCCTGGTGGCTAAGAGCCAACTTGGGGAGTTTATGTCCCCCTAGGGGAAGATGTTAAAGGGGGGATGGAGGGAGGGAACCCAAGACTGCAACAGTGAATACACTCGAACATCTACATTTATGTTGTGTACACAACTGCACTATGTTCGTGTTCCACTGTTGCAGTCATCACCTACGGGAGGATTCCCAAAGCTGAGGTAAAGGGTGGAAGGATAGGTAGAGGAGTCCTAGGTATGGGTCAGGAGGCCCTGCAGAATTGCAGAGGCAAACTCTGCCCTAGACTTAGAAAAAAGAGGTAGGTGGTAATTCTTTGTAAAGGAATGCACAGAGGTCCAGGTGGCCGCTTCCAAGATGTCCCTGGTAGGTACTCCCCTGAGGAAAGCAGTGGAAATGGAGGATGCCCTAGTGGAGTGGGTATGGATAGAATTAGGGATGGGTTTTCCATGTGGTCTGTAGCAGAAATGGATACAGTGTAAAATCCATTTGGAAATGGTTTGTTTGGAGATGGCCTTACCCTCTGCCCTGGATCAAAGCTTACTAGAAGCTGGTCAGTTTTTCTAAATGGCTTAGTGCAGTCCAGATAGTATCAGAGTTGTTTGTGCATGTCTATTTAGAAAATAATTCTTTCCCCCTTGTTTTGAGGGTTGGGAAAGAAGGTGAAAAGGTGTATGGCCTGATTAAGGGTCACATTAGATACCACCTTGGGCTCGACCGCCATGAGAGCTTCAAGTTATGAGATCCTTCAGGCTGAGGTAATAGTAAGAAGCCAGCCTTCCAGGAGAGGTATTTCAAATCTGTTGAAGTGGCAGGTTCGAAAGGAGGTAAGGTTAGTAACTCTAACACATAATTCAGGTCCCAGGGTGGAGTAGGTCTTCTGGGATGCCTGATATTAGAAGCTCCTCTGAGGAATTGCTTAATCAAAGGATGAGAGAAGAGGGGCGGGTCTGAATCATAATGGGCAGAGATGGCAGAGGCATGGATTTGAATAGAGGAAAAGGAGAGGCCACTATTGAGCAACTCTAATTAATCCAGGATGACAGGGATGGAAGGTACTGCCTCCTTTTGATTTGTTTCCAGGAGCAGAATTTTTTCCATTTTCCAGCATAACATTTTTATTGTGCTGGGCTTTCTGGCCTCTGTGATAATGTCCAGGACCGGTTTGCTTAACAGGGACCTCGTTAGTTTTTAGTGTATAAGCCATGCTGAAAGTTTGAGAGTCTGTAGATCTGGGTGCAGTACCTTCCCCCACTCTTGGGTCACGATGCCTGATCTTAGGGGGAATGAGCTTTGGTGGCTGTAAGGTCAGACTGCGTAGCAAGGGGTACCAATTCTGTCTAGGCCAATCTGGAGCAATGAGGATGGCCTTTGGTCTTTCCTTTCTTATTTTGATCAGAACCTTGGGAATAAGGGGCAGAGGAGGGTATGCATACAAAAACAGGGAGCTCCAGGGGAAGGTCAAGGCATCCACCTTCCATGTTAGGAGGTGATGCTCACTGGTACAAAACTTGTGCAGCTGGTGGTTGAGGAGCGAGGCAAAGAGGTCCACCTCTGGGGTCCCAAACTCCTGGATGATTTGCAGAAAAATTTCTCTGTGGAGCTGCCATTTGTGTGGGTCCAGTAAGTTTCTGTTTAGGTAGTCTGCCAGTGTGGTGTTGATTTCTGGTAAGTATTTGGCAATTAGGTGTAGCCCCATGGCATGAAGTGGCTCTAAGTCAGAGACTCATGGCTAACCTGCACAGGGGGGTAAAATCGGGTACCTCCCTGCTTGTTGATGTACTACATTACTGTGGTACTGTCTGTTTTTATAAGGAGGAACCCCTGGCCTGAGATGGGGTTGGAAGGAAGTCAGTGTGTTTTGCACTGCCATCATTTCTTTCTGGTTGATGTGCAAGTGAAGTTGCTGGGCATTCCAAAGGCCTTGGGTACATCTGCCTGTTAGAGGAGTGCCCCAAGCTATGTCTGAGGAGTCTGTGGTGATAGGTGTGTCTGGAAGGTTGGAGGATGAAGGGAAGACCCTTATTCATGGCACAGGCCTGTGCCCACCAGACAAATGTGTCCCTTATGCAAGGGATCAGTAGGAGAGTGGTCTCTAGGGCCAGAGTGCTGACACCAAAGGTCCTTTAAGTACCACTGAAGTTTTTACATGTGAAGCCTGGCGAGAGGGATAAGAAGGATGCAAGATGCCATGTATCCCAGGGCTTGCAGGAACTTCCTCGCAGTGAGGTGACTTCTGGAAGCCAGCTGGGTGAAGAATAGTCAGGAAGCTCTGCTTTCCAGGGGACAGAAAAGCCATTAGGGATTTTGTGTCTAGCACCGCTCCCAGGAAAACAAGTTTCCCGGTGGGGTTTTCCTTTGATTTTTTCTCGATGGTGAACCCTAGGAAGTTAGGAGTTTTTTGACAGAGAAGATCCTGGAGCAACTTTTCTTTGCTGTTTGCCTGAATGAGGCAGTCGTCCAGGTAAGGGTAAAATCTGTATATTTCTCTGTCTGCAGAATGCTACATCCGGGGCAAAGCATTTGGTGAATACTCTGGGAGAAATAGATAAGCCAAAAGGGCAGTGCAGAGAACTGAAAATGCTGATTGTATACTCTGAAGCGCAGGAATTCTCTGCATGATTCCCTGATGGGGATGTGGAGGTAGGCATCTTTTAGGTCTAGTGTCACCAGCCAGGCATTTTGTGCGAGTATAGGCAGGAGCTGCTGCAAGGTCAGCATTTTGAATCCTAGGACCACCAAGGTGGTGTTCAGTTTGGATATATCCAAGATGGAGCACCAAGTGCCCTCTTTGATGGGAACAAGGAATAGTCTGGAGTAAAAACCTTTTCCTGTTCTGATCTGAAGGGACAGGTTCTACTGCCCCCTGGGATATTAGCATTTTTACCTGTTTTAATGCCTCTGCCCACTGGTTCGGGGGGAGGTCTGGGTACCCTCTTGAAATAGGGAGTTCGCTGAAGGAGAATCTGTATCCCTGAGAAATTATTTTTAATACCCACCTGTCTTTTGTTATAGAGACCCAATTGTCCTTGGAGGGTGAACCTTCCTCCTAGTTTTAGACGAGGGAAAAGAGGGCAGAGGGGGAGTCATTGTGAGTGCTTGCCATAGAAGATTGGCTTGAACTCCCTGCCTTAAAGGTAGAAGTGGTCCACTGTGCTTCTTTACTGGCCCTGGGACAAGGGCCTGATGCCCTGTCCCTGCAGGGCTTATCTTGGCCCTATCTGCTGGGTGCAGGGAAGGCCCAGTGCTTAGAGAAGTTCCTGCTGAAACTGGGCGGATGAACTTAAGAAATCTTTTACTGTTTGCATAGATTTTGCTTCGTCTTCCATCTTTTTATGCACCTCTTCTAATCTTTCCCCAAATAGGTGTTCCTTATTCTAGGGGTGCATCAATAAGTTTAGACTTGACATGATCAGGGAGAGGTTGTTCCTTCAGCCACGCATGTCTTCTAATAACAGATCCTGCCACTGCTGCCTGCTGGAGGTTTCTAGGGCGTCATATCCAAATTGTAATGAGTGCTTGGCCACTTGACAAGAGCAGCATAGTAATTCTCCCAGCTCTTTTGAGTCACCGTCAGGAGAGGTAGCAATCTTCTGTTTTAATTGTTACAAAGTGTGTTGTTGATATTTTAACATATGGAACTGACAATTGAGTGCTCTGATAGCTAAGGTTGCAGAGGTGTACACTTTCTTACCCAATCTGTCCAGAGCTCTGGAGTGTTTGTCAGAAGTAAGAGGGTTCTTGGCAGAACTAGTTTTAGCTCCTTTGGGTCCTGACCTCAGGGTCTGCAGCAGGGTTCCTGTACAGTTATTTGTGAGAATCCAGTACTCTGTAGTACCGGTCAGGTTTAGTTGGAGCAGGCGGGCGGGGCATCAGGGGCTAAGCTGAATTCAAGGAAAACATCCACCACTTCTAGAATAGGTGGGATGGCCAAGGGTCTGTGCTGGGACAAGTCCAGAAACTCTCCAAGTCATTTCTTTGGCTGTGGGTTGTCCTGAGATTCCCAATGAAAATGTTCCCTGAGGGAGTGAAGGGTTTCCCCGAAGGAGAGGTCCTCTTGAGGGGAGGCAGAGGGGATGGATTATTCTGCATCTGAATCCTAATAAACAGTCAAGGGACTTTGTTCCTCTTGAAAAGCAGAATAATCAGATCCCTCAGACTCTTGGTCTGTCAATTTCTGGAAAAGGATGTCTTTTCCATTCTGGAGTGGGGGCCTGAGAACCTCGGATAAGGGAGATGAGATCCTCCACCATTTAAGGCATTTGAGCTTGGGGTGGTGGAGCAGTAGCACAATGGTGGCTAGAAGCAGATTTCCAAGGAGTTGCCCGACTTCTAGGCCTGAGTGAATCCATTGGTCTCTGAGAAACGGTAGTCGAAACAGAAGACATCAGTTTTTGTCTAGAATCAGAAGTGCGACTGGCCTCCTCAGAAGCTGGGGCCTGTGTCGCAGCTCCGGACCCAACCAAGGCAGAGACAGCCAAAGGCTCGGAAGACTAAGTGGATTTCTGTGGCATACCAGACTCCGAAAGGGTCTTGGCAGAGGCCTGCGTAGAAAGCGAGTTGGGCATCAGGGGCTGCAAAATCGCCTCACTGAAATCCGGAGAACTGAAGACTTGCTTAGAGGTAGCGTCGTCGAAAGGCTTAGCCTTCTGAGGCCCGTCTCTATCTTTATGTTTTTTTCGGAATGTTGACGGACTGTTGGCTGACTGACGCCATATTGGAATTTGAAGACAGAATGAGAATCGTCTACAAATACAGGTCTAAGGCAAATGGTTCTCGTATTAGAGGGCACAGAACTGGCAACGAGGGACGTCGTGGTCTGGGCCTAAAAAAAGTGATGCAGTAAGAATGAGCCTCGGTGTGGGATCTGCTTTCCACAGGCGAGACAATTGTTAACTTTTTCGAACATCGGTTAGAGCATGAAAAAGGGCCCCAACGGGGTACTTGGCTTTAGACGTTTGCTGAAATTTGACTTCTGCTAGCGACTGACTAGCACTTGTGCAAACTGCTTCTGCTACGGGCTCCATGGCAAGAAAAACTGATGTAATGACGTCAGCTGCCTTGCATTAGTACTGATGACCTGACATCAGACTACAGATGACAGCACCTGGCGCACAAAAACATGGACTTGTATTCGGGCCAGCCTAGGGCTACCACAGCAGCGATAACCCCACAGGTGATGACTGCAACAGTGAAACACGAAGATAATCATCTTTATCTGATGTAATTTTCATTCATTCCTCAGCTGTTTGGACAGAGTCCACAGCTACCTTAATCCAAGGAGAATTCTAAGAAAGGACATTTCTGAACAATGCTGAGCCAAAGGCTGCTCTACCCCTAGAAATCAAATCCAATTTGTAAAGAGCAATGAATGTATGAGGGTTAGCCAAGTTGAAGCTGCACAAATATCTAAGGAAGACTGGAATAACACCGAGGTTGCATAGACCTGGTAGAATGAGATTTTCAAGGTTATGGCAAAGTCAAACCTGCTTTTTGGTAAACAAATGAAATACAATCGGGTTAACCATTTGGCTAAGGGGTCACCATGGTAACTGATTTACCCAATTTTGAATGACGGAAAGAGAGAGAGAGAGAAATAACTGACTTGATTTCCTGAAAATGTTTGTGCCAAGTAAAAGCATAACTGTATGTGACCAACCAGAAAAATTTGGAAAGAAAAATATTGGATTCTGACCACCTTAGGAAGAAAGGATGGATCAGTTCGTAAAGCTACCCTATCCTTATGAAAAATCAAATAAGGAGGTTTAGAAGAAAGGGCTCTAAGTTCTGACACTCGTATCATAGATGTAATGGCCACTAAAATGACAGTCTACTTTAGAAACTTTAATTCATATTTGGCTGATGGTACAAAGGGAGACTGGGTCAAAGATTGCAAAACTAAATTCAAATCCCACCACAGGGGGGGTTGGATCTTTAAAGGGGGTCTACAGAGTAAGGTTCCTCTTACAAATGTCTTGCAAAGTTTGAAAGAGGCTAAAGTACAGTTGTGTACCTACCATAAATGTAGATGTTCCAAGTGTATTCACTGTTGCAGTCATTACACTTGGGTTGTCCTGCTGGCAGGCTACCTGCAGTCGGCTTGAATTCCAAAGCCCTGGTCCGGTGTCGGTTGCTGTCGCCTCTTCCCTGACGTCAGTGCATCAGGGGTATACAAGATGCAGCTGACGCCATTTTCTTCATTTTTTCTTGCCTCAGATGTCAGGTGCTCCCAAGAAGAAAGGCAATACACATTGCTTATAAAAACATACACTAAAATAAACAATACCTTCATCTACAAGCAAATACACCACATAGTTTGTATAGGATAGAGAAGTATAGTTAAGTCCCAACAAAGAAAGGGGGATGGTGGGTGGGTAACCTGGACTGCAACAGTGAATACACTCTAACATCTACATTTATGGTAGGTACACAACTGTACTATGTTCATAGTTTTTCACTGTTGCATTCATTACACTTGGTTTGAATCCCAAAGCTGAGGTTGGGTGGCTGGGTCTAAATAAGATTAGGAGTGGCTATGACGCCCTGCAGAAATGCAGTGGCAAAGCCTGCTCTGGATTTAAAGTAAAGAGGTTAAGTGGTAGTGCTTGGTAAAGGTGTGCACTGAACTGCAAGTTGCAGCCTCCAAAATTTCCTTGGTTGGTACTCCTCTGAGAAAGGCTGCTGAAGTGGCTGCTGCCCTGGTAGAATGCGGCCTAATATTCTTAGGCACTGACTTGCCATGCTGTGCGCATAGCAGAAACCAATACAGTGTCCTATCCATTTTGAAATAAATAGTCTTCTTTGAAATAGCCTTTCCTTGTGATCCTGCAGCATATGCTACAAACAGTTGCTCAGCTTTTCAGAAAGCTTTTGTTTTGTCCAAGTAGAAGCGTAGCTGCCTGTGTTTGTCCAGAGTGCAGAAGTCTCTCCCCTTTATTCTGGGGATTTGGATAAAATGTTGGCAAATGAATGGTTTGGTTAAGAGCCACACTGGATACTACCTTTGGCATAAATGTTAGGTTTGTCCTTAGAGAAACCCTGTCCGGATGAAAAATGATAAAAGGTTCCACTGCCATTAATGCCTGTAACTCTGAGACTCTTCATGCTGAAGTTATTGCTAGGAGCAGAGCAGTTTTCCATAAGAATTTTATATCAGCTGTATTGGCTGGCTCAAAAGGAGGCAGTGTGAGCTTTTCTAAGACAAAAGTTGAGGTCCCATGTAGGAATCGGTGCTCTCCTTGGGGGTCTTATGTTTTTTGCCCCTCTGAGGTACTGTCTTAGCAGTGGATGAGAGAAAATAGGAGGCTCCGTATTGTAATGAGCTGAAATGGCAGAGGCATGTATCTTAATTGATGAGAAGGATAGGCCTTTGTCCAGCATCTCAGTTAGGTACTGTAAAATCTGAGGAATATTTGGAACAAGTGGTTCAAGTCCTTGTGCCTGGTTCCAAGTACAGAATCTCTTCCATTTTTCTGCATAAGATTTCCTGGTGCTGGGCCTCCTGGCTTCCAAAATGACATCCATAATAGCTTTAGAGAGAGGTGCGTTCTGAGTTGCTATATTATCTGCCATGCAGCCAGATTTAAGTTTCTGAGTTGGCTGTGCAGGATCAGATTGTTTTGTTGAGTCAGAAGATGAGGAATTTGAGGTAAAGACAAGGCTGGGCCTTAAGACAAGCTCTTTAGGATTGGGCACCAGTGCTGGCGTGGCCAGTCTGGGGCAATCAATCATTTTTGGCTTCTCTTGTCCGAATGATACAGCATCCACTTTCCATGCTTGTGAGTGATAAGTCCTTGTGCAAAATCTCTGTAGTTGGCAGTTGTGAGGGGAGGCAAAAAGATGTATGTCTGGGCATCCCCATTTCCTTATCATGTTGAAGACCTGTGGATTTAGTTTTCATTCGTGAGGTTCCATGAGGTTTCTGCTTAGTTCGTCTGACAGAGTATTTTTCTTTCCTAGCAGATGTACTTGATAGGTTAGTGCTGTGTTCCACAAAGTCATGGCTTGCCTGCAGAGGGGGTAGGAATGTGTGCCCCCTTGCTTGTTTATGTACCACATAACTGTAGTATTGTCCGTCTTTAGTAATAGTTGTCCTGGATGTAGTAGATCCTTGAAGGCTGTCAGGGCATTCTGTACATTTAGCATCTCTTTTTGATTGATGTGAAGATGCATTTGGTCCGCGGGCCACGTGCCCTGAATACATTTTCCTGCCATGTGTGCCCCCCAGCCATAATCCAATGCATCTGTTAGTGTCTGCCTGGCTGTGGGTAAAGTGAAAGGCTGCCCCTTGTTGTGGTGACAGGCCTGGGACCAACATCGAAACTCCTGTTGCAGGCAGGGAATAAGAGTTATTATTGTTTCCAAGCTGTGGCAATGCTGAGTCCAAACACTTTTTAGATACCATTGTAGCTTCCTCATATGCAGTCTTGCATATGGAATTAGCAGGATGCAGGATGCCATGAAGCCCAAAGCATGACGAATTTTTCTTGCAGGTTGCTGGGTCTTTGTTGCCATCATCTGAAAGTAATGAGTCAGTTGCCTTTGCTTGTCTGGCGTGAGATAAGCCATATGGACAGTTGTATTTAAGCTTGCACCCAGGAATATTATCTCTTGAGAGGGCACTAGTTTTTATTTCTTTTCGTTTACTGTGTGCCCTAGGTAAATTAGTAATCTTTTTACAAACGCCAGATGCTTTAGTAGAATGTCCTTGCTCTCTGCTTGAATAAGGCAGTCGTCCAGGTAGGGATATATTTGAATTCCTTTTTGTCTACAAAATGTAATTACTGGTGCCAGCCATTTTGTGAAGACCCTGGGCGCAGTAGACAAGCCAAAGGGCAGTGCAGAGAATTGGTAATGCATTGAGCCAGATATGAATCTGAGGTATCTTCTGCAAGATTGTCTGATTGGGAGATGCAAGTATGCCTCTGAGGTCCACAGTAACTAGCCAAGCCTTATTGCCCAGCATGGGTAGAAGTTGCTGCAGTGTCAACATTTTGAATTTTGGAACATCCAGGAAAGTATTTAGAATTGACAGGTCCAGTATTGGTCTCCAGGCATTGTCCTTTCTGGGTACCAAGAAAAGTCTTGAGTAAAATCCTTGTCCCTATTCTTGCTGTGGTACTTTTTGAATAGCTCTCATGTCCATGAGAGCAGAAATTTGTTTTTGTGCCTCTGCCCATTGATTTTGTGGCAGGTCTGGCATACCCTGGCCTTGGTAGGGTGTGAAAGTGGAACCTGTAACCTTGAGAAATATTCAGTACCCATTTGTTCTGGGTGATCGTGTGCCAATTTTGTGGGAAAAGTGCTAGTATTCCCCCTAAGGGTGCTGCCAAAAGATAAGTGCTTGGCATTCAGAGAGGGAAATCATTGGGACTGCTTCCTATAAGGTTGTGATTTGTCTACTCTGCCTTTGGGGGCTGAAGCACCCCATTGTTTAGGTCTGTATGAGCCTCAGGGCTGAGATCTGCCTCTTGGGCGTCTGCATCTGCCTCTTTGTGGCCTGTCTGACACGGGAAAGGACCAATTTTTAGAAGGCCAGTTCCTGCTAAATCTAGGTGGATGAACCTGTAAGAAATCCTTTACTGTCTACATTGATTTTGCTTTATCCACCTCTTCCGCCTTAACACCTCTTCCGCCTTAACACCTCTTCCGCCTTAACACCAAAGTACCATGCTGTAATGGAGCATCCAATAATTTTGCTTTAACATGATCAGGTAAACTTTGTTCTTTTAACCAAGAGTGCCTTCGAATGACAGAACCTGTAACTGCGGCTCTGCAAGAAGCCTCTAATGAATCAAAACCACATTGCAGTGTATGCTTTCCCCCTTGTTCAGCTGCATGCAATAAATCCTGCATTTCCTTATTGTCAGGACATTCTGAGCTTGTAAGCATTTTCTGTTTTAGCAAAGACATTGGGTGGTGTTGATATTTAAGCATGGGAAACTGGCAGTTTAAAGCCCTTACAGCTAAAGTAGCAGAAGTGTAAACTTTTTTCCCCCATCTATCCAGAGCTCTAGAATCCCTATGAGAGGGGACAGGGTTTTTTTGCAGTGGAAGCCTTTACCCCTTTGGGACCCTGAGAAATTGTTTCTGGGTCAGCAGCAGGGTTTTTATAAAGAAATGTGTGCGAGTCTGGGACCCTGTAGTACCTATTTGGCTTGACTGGTGCAGGGGATAAAGAATCAGGAGACAAACTGGATTCAGAAAAAACATCAATATCTAGTACGGGGGGGTAAGCAAGGGGCCTGTGCTGAGGTAGTAAAAAAGTCTCTGAGCCTTTTCTTGGATTCTGAATAATCCTGGCTCTCCCAATGGAAATGCTCCCTCATGGTGTGCAAGGTTTCCCCAAAAGTGCAATCCTCCGGAGGAGAAGCTGAAGGGATAGATTCTTCAGCATCAGAGTCCTCATAGGGAGGAAGAGAATATCCTTGTTCTGAAGAAGAATCAGAGGAAATAGAAACCTGGTCAGTGGAGTCATAGTCAGTGTCTTGCCTAGGCCTTTTATCAGGAGGGGGATGGGAACCCCTGATCAAAGTAATTAGGTCCTCGGCCATTTTAAGCATCTGTTTCTTTGGCATGGATGACTTCCAGGAGAATGCTGAACTTGTTTCTTTGTCTTTAATGGTGTTTTAGACTTTGCCTTGGCTACTGAAGTGGACTTGACAGCAAGCTGTGTAGGTCTGAAAACACCCTCAGAAGCAGATGCCTGCTCAGCAGCTCCGGACCCATCTGAGGGAATAATTTCCGTAGGCCCAATACCTTGAGTTTCCAGAGGCCTAGTTGTCTCCACATGGGAGTCGGAGGCGGCCAGTGGCTCTGAGGTAGCGGGTGTCAGGGGTTGCAAAAGCGCCTCACTGAGAACTGGCGAACTGGCAACTGGCCTAGAAGAGACTTCGGTTTTGGACCTCGGATGCCTGTCCTTTTCTTTGTCTTTGCGTTTTATCAGTTGTTCCGACAGCATTATGTAGTTAAACCTTCGGCCAAAGTAATGTAAATCAAAATCAAACAGACGCTTAATAGTGCATTGGTTGAATTTAGCACAAAACCGACAACTAGCAACGTCGTGATCAGGGCCTAGGCAAGGAATACAGTAAGAGTGAAAATACTTGAGGTATTTGCTTACCAGAAGAAATACAATTGTTAACTTTCACTGACATAGGTCTGGAGCAAGAAAAAGTTTCCCCAACGGGGTACTTAGCTTTATGACTTTGGTTCTGAAATTCAATTTCGAAAATCTCAGGAGTTGGCCGACCGGCACTTGCGAACTGCTTTTGCTTCGGGCATCTCGCGGCAAGAAAGACTGAAGAAAATGGTGTCGGCTGCATCTTATATACCCCCGGCACACTGACGTCAGGGAAGAGGCGACAGCAACAGACGCCGGACCAGGACTTTGGAATTCAGGCCGACTGTGGGTAGCCTGCCAGCAGGATAAACCAAGTGTAATGACTGCAACAGTGAAACACAATGAACATCAATAAATTGTTTAACCAAATATGAAAGTCAGAAATGGCAGACAGTTGCACTTTAACAATGAACTAGTACCTTCGTCAAAGTTTTTTGCTAAAAACTCTAGAACCTTAAACACTGGTGCTGAAAAAAGGTCGCCATTCTGCTCTGACCAGATAAACCTTTTCCATTTACTTCTGTAAATTTTTCTTGTGGTAGTTTTTTGTAAGCCTGAGTTATTTTGATTTGGGTGGATAAGGGTTGATGTAGAATGCACCAGTGAGCTGCTAGGGTCCACTTAAGAATTTATGTGGTATCTTGCTAACAGAACCAAAACTATCGCAACAGACAACCCCAAAGCTTGGCATTTACAGACAGCTCCACGAGGACATGCTTCTGAACTATTAACTCCTTCTGACCCAAAGGCAAATCACTTGAGGAAGGGGTTGGAGCACTGTTGTCAACAGCTGACGCTCTGAAGGACAGACTGCTCTGACAATATTGGAATTGACTCCCAACACCTCGGATCTGGCACTGACACTACAACTCCAACAGTCATTTGGCTCTGATGTGCTCGGGGCCAGTGCACTCACAGACAGTACCAGAGTAGAAGACAATGATCTTTGGGCCTGATAAGGACGGATGCAGGATTCTTGGATCCAACTGCTCCAAAACCAAAGGTTGAATAAGAGGGGAAGATAAAAAGTACAGTTTTGTACCTACCATAAATGTAGATGTCCGAGAGGTATGCATCTGCAGTCCTAACAAATGGGTTGTCCTGCCTCAGGCAGCCCTTCGGTCGGCCGGATTCCAAAGTCTGGGTCTGGCCTCGGCTGATGTCGCACTTCACCCGACGTCATAGCTGCAGTTCAGCGGGTATAAAGGCATCAGCCGACGCCATTTTCCTCAGTGTTTCTTGCCCCAGATGCCAGGAGCCCTCTAGGAAGGCTAAATTTGGATAAATGCAAATGTTTCCAAACAGACAGCAAATAGAAATAAACATGTAAATACAAATATACAAACAAATACACCATAATAGATTCCCCCAGCTAGCTACAAGATAGGCAAATACCCTAGGAGTACCACAGAGGGGAAGGAGGGTGGGTAATCCTGACTGCAGATGCATACCTCTCGGACATCTACATTTATGGTAGGTGCAAAACTGTACTATGTCCTTCAAGGATGCATCTGCAGTCCTAACAAATGGGTAGAATACCATAGCCACACTGGGGGAGGAGGCACTAATAAGATTATGGTGTAGTTAAGATCCCTTGCAAAACAGCAGTGGCAAAACCTGCTCGGGATCTGGAGTATAAGGGTAGATTATAATGCTTGGCAAATGTATGCACGGAGCTCCAAGTAGCAGCCTCTAAAATGTCTTTGGTAGCCACTCCTCGTAAAAAAGCTGTAGTAGTGGCTGTTGCCCTTGTGGAGTGAGGTCTGATGTTTTCTGGAGTTGTCTTTCCATGATAAGAGTAACAAAATCTAATGCAATTTCCTATCCATTTTGAGATTGTCTGTTTTGAAATTGCTTTTCCTTCCATTCCAGTTGCATATGCTACCAGAAGCTGGTCAGTTTTTCTATTGTTCTTGGTTCTGTCCAGGTAGTAGCGCAATTGCCTATGCACATCCAAGGTATGTAGTAGTCTTTCTCCCCTGTTCTGTGGGTTGGGGAAGAATGTAGGTAGGTGGATTGCTTGGTTTAAAGATACCCTGGAGACCACCTTTGGCATAAAAGTAGGATTAGTTCTCATGGACACTCTATCCTGATGGAAGATAAGGAAGGGCTGTACTGCCATTAATGCCTGTAATTCAGAAACCCTTCTTGCTGAAGTGATTGCAAGCAGGAAAGCAGTTTTCCATGATAAATACTGTAATTCTGCTGTTGCTGCTGGTTCAAAAGGGGGGAGTGTTAACTTTTCTAGCACAAAGTTCAAGTCCCATGTAGGCAATGGTGGCTTTACATTTTTAATTCCTCTCAGAAAATGCCTGAGTAGAGGATGAGAGAAGACTGGAGGATCCATGTTGTATTCTGCTGAAATAGCTGACGCATGAATCTTAATGGAAGAGTAGGACAGGCCATTGTGGAAAAGCTCTGCTAAGTATTCCAGGATGTTAGCTATGTTTACCAGTGATACATTTTCTCCTTTTGCTGCACTCCAAATGAGATATCTTTTCCATTTTGTTGAATAAGTTTTCCTTGTTGAGGGTCTGCGAGCCTCCAAGATAATGTCTTTAACCCTTTGAGATAAATCTGGGTTACTTTGTCTTATGCAATGTTCCAAGCAGCTAGCTGCAGTGTTTTCAAGTTTGGATGCAGGGTTTTGAAGTTGTTCTGTGTTAGCAGTAAAGGAACTAGGGGTAGGGGCCATGCGTGTTCATGAGACATACTCCTCAGTAATGGGTACCAATGCTGCCTCGGCCAGTCTGGAGCTATCAGGATGATCCTTGGGTGGTCTTCTTTGATCTTCAATAGCACCTTGTGCATCAAAGGAAGAGGTGGGAATGCATATGCTGTCAGGTTTTCCCAACTGAAAGATAGGGAGTCCACCTTCCAAGTAAGTGGGTGGTATGTCCTTGTGCAGAATTTTTTCAATTGGTGGTTGTGTGGGGATGCGAATAAGTCTATTTCTGGTAGTCCCCATTTCCTTGTAATGGATTTGAAGATGTCTGGATGCAGCATCCATTCGTGGCATCCGTGGTAGTTCTGCTTAAGATGTCTGCTAGTATATTCTCTTTTCCTGGTACAAATATTGCCTGGAGCTGAATGTTGAGGCTCAGGGCCACATTCCAGTGGTCCATTGCCATCCGGCATAGAGGGTATGAATGTGTGCCTCCCTGTTTGTTGATATACCACATGACACTGGTAGTGCCCGTCCTTATCAGCAATTGACCCTGTTGAAGAAACGGTCTGAATGCCTGAATTGCCAGTTTTATTGCCAGCATCTCTTTTTGATTTATGTGTAGGTTCAGCTGGTCTTGAGTCCATAAGCCTTGTATGCGCTTGTCCAGCATGTGTGCCCCCAACCGAGGTCTGAGGCATCCGTGGTGATAGTCTGGCTTGGTTGAGGGCTGTGGAAGGGCAGTCCTTTGTTCAATTGACAGGCCTGAGCCCACCATCGGAATTCTTGCTTCAGGCATGGAATTATTGGAATTTGGGTTTCTAGGCTGTGCTTGTGCTGAGACCATAAATTCCTTAGGTACCATTGCAACTTCCTCATATGTAGTCTGGCATATGGAATCAATATTATGCAGGATGCCATGTAACCCAGGGCTTGCAGGACTTTCCTTGCTGTAAGCTGGTTCTGTGTTGTTAATGCCATGAAATAGAGTGGAAGGTGCTTCTGCTTTTCTGCTGTGAGGGATGCCATTTGATTTGATGTGTCCAGTTCTGCACCCAAGAAGGTTATCCTTTGGGATGGTATCAGCCTTGACTTTTTTATATTGACTGTGTATCCCAGGGCTTGCAGTAGATGAATGACCTTTTTCAAATCTTTTGTTAATTTGTTTTTGTTGTCCGCTTGTAACAGGCAGTCGTCCAGGTAAGGGCAAATTTGAATTCCCTGAAGCCTGCAATGAGCAATTACTGATGCTAGGCATTTCGTGAATACTCCTCTGGGCGCAGTAGATAAGCCAAAAGGCAATGCTGAGAATTGATAATGCTCTGATCCTGCAAGAAATCTGAGGTATCTTCTGCAATTTGGTCGTATGGGGACGTGCAGGTATGCCTCCTTGAGATCTAGAGTTACCAGCCAAGACTCCTTGCCCAGCATGGGAAGAAGCTGCTGTAGGGTCAGCATCTTGAATTTTGGAACAATGAGATATGTGTTCAGAGCGGACAGGTCGAGAATAGGTCTCCATTGGTTTTCCTTTCTTGGCACCAGGAAGAGTCTGGAGTAAAATCCTTGCCCTTGTTCCATAGACGGTACCTTTTCTATAGCTCTCATCCTTATTAAGTGGTCTATTTGTTCTAGAGCGTTTGTCTTTTGATTTGGAGGTAGGTTTGGCATTCCTCTCTTCCTTGGTAGAGTATGGAAGTGAAACCTGTAACCTTTGTCTATTGTCTGTAAAATCCATTTGTCTCCTGTAATGTAATGCCAGTTTACTGAAAATAAAGCTAGTTTTCCGCCTAAGGGTGATTCTAGTTGTTCCCTGGTAGGCGGTTTCAGAGCCAAGTCACTGTGATTGTCCTGTGGAAGTGGTAGTGGCTGGATCTGTGGCAGTACTTCGCTGGTTGTTAGGCTGCCACTAACGTCCCCTGTAGGCACCTCTGGATTGACCTCTGCCTCTTGGGCGCCTATTCCTGCCTCTCTGTGCTCTGGTGGTGTCTGGAAAGGACCAATTCTTGGAAGGCCAGTTCCTACTAAACCTTGGAGGCTGGACCTGTAAGAAATCCTTGACTGTCTGGACAGATTTTGCTTTCTCTTCCACCTTCTTCAGCACTTGCTGTGCAGGGAGCCAAACAAATTGTGTTTATCCATGGGAGCATCTAGGAGCTTTGATTTTACATGGTCTGGTAAGGACTGCTCTTTTAACCATGCATGCCTTCTGATCACTGTACCAGTCATAGCTGATCTAAAGGAAGCCTCCAGTGCATCATAGCCGCATTTTAAGGAATGATTACTGACCTGCTGAATGTTATGTACCATTTCCTGAAGAGACTTTCGGTCTAAAGGTTCAGGCGAGGACAGTTTTTTAGTTAACTGTTCTAACATAAATTCCTGATACTGAATCATGTGGAATTGACAGTTTAAGGCCCTAGCCGAAAGAGTAGCAGAAGTATAAACTTTTTTACCCCATCTCTCTAAGGCCCTAGATTCCCTTTCAGAGGGGAGGGGTTTTTTGGCAGAAGTAGCTGCTACAGCCTTGGGGCCCTGTGAAATAGTTTCAGGGTCTGCAAAAGGAGCCTTATACAAGTGATTATGTGTGTCCGGAACCCTGTAGTATAGTACAGTTTTGTACCTACCATAAATGTAGATGTTCGAGGATTCCCTTGCTGCAGTCCTGACTATTGGGTATAGTCCGCGTCCCAGTCGGCCCGAATACCAGAGTATAAGGCTGACGTCGGTCATGGCGCCTTAGACTGACGTCAGTACGCCAGGGTACTAATGCGCATGACCGACGTCATTTCCTCAGTCTTTTCTTGCCCCAGATGTCAGAAGACCCAAAAAGACAAGTCCCAAAAACAACCTGCACCAATAAACATGTACAATATATACAGGAATATATATACAAAAAATATAAGCATGAAAAGGCACCTACACAACCACCCTGAAACACAGAGGGGAAGGAGGGAGGGTAAATTGGACTGCAGCAAGGGAATCCTCGAACATCTACATTTATGGTAGGTACAAAACTGTACTATGTTCTTCGTCTTCCCTTGCTGCAGTCCTGACTATTGGGTAGAATCCCAAAGCAGAGGTAAGGGAGGCTGGCAAATTATAAAGTAGCAGGAGCTGACAACATGCCTTGTAAAACAGCTGTGGCAAAACCAGCTCTAGACTTAGAGTATATAGGCAGGTGATAATGCCTAGAGAAAGTATGCACTGAACTCCAAGTAGCTGCTTCCAGAATATCCTTAGTTGCCACCCCTTAGAAATGCTGTTGAAGTGGCAGTAGCCCTAGTGGAATGAGGCCTAATCCCAGCTGGAACCTCTTTGCCATGATGGGAATAACAAAATGCAATGCAAAAGCCAATCCACCTAGAAATAGTTTGTTTTGACACAGGTTTGCCCTGTGAACTTAAAGCAAAAGAAACAAGTAACTGCTGAGACTGCCTAAAATCTTTAGTCCTGCTCAAATAATAACGCAATTGCCTGTGTACATCTAAAGTGTGCAAAATCTTTTCCCCTTTATTTTGAGGATCTGCAAAAACGAGGCAAATGAATAGTTTGGTTTAAAGCCACACTAGAAACCACCTTAGGCATAAAGGAAGGATTAGCGTAATGATACCCTGTCCTTATGGAAAATCAAAAGGGCTCTACTGCCATAAGGGCCTGCAACTCAGACACCCTTCTTGCAGAAGTAATAGCCAACAGAAAAGCCGTCTTCCATGACAAATATTTCAATTCAGCAGTAGCTGCCGGCTCAAAAGGTTGTAGAGTAAGTTTTCCAACACAAAATTGAGATCCCAAGCAGGAGTAGGAGCTCTACGTGGGGGTCTTATATTCTTTGCCCCTCTAAGAAACTGCTTGAACAAAGGATGCGAAAACAAAGGTGGGTCACAATCATAGTGAGCTGAAATTGCTGCAGCATGAATCTTTATGGAAGAGAAAGACAAACCCTTGTCCAATAACTCAGTAAGATATTGAAGAGCCACACACAAATTAGGCTCTGAAATCTCCAAATTCTTTGCTGTACACCAAAATAAAAATCTCTTCCATTTTTCTGCATACACTCTCCTAGTACTAGGCCTTCTAGCTTCCATAATCACATTTAAAACTTGTTGAGGAAGCTGAGACCTTCCATGTTTCAACACAGAATATGCCAAGCCGTGAGATGGAGAGATTGAAGCTTGACATTGAGCAGATGACCGTCCTTCTGAGATAACAAATGAGGAATCAGAGGTAAAGGCCATGGAGGCTTCTTTACAAGACTCCTTAGAAGTGGGTACCAGTGTTGCCGAGGCCAATCTGGAGCTATCAAAATCATCCTTGGCCTGTCCTGTCTGACCTTTAGTAATACCTTTGGAAGAAGAGGTAGAGGTGGAAAAGCATAGACATGAAGGTTTTTCCAACTGAAAGACAGAGCATCCACTTTCCAAGCTGTGTGATGAAACCCTTTGTGCAATACTTTGGCAGCTGGTGGTTTAGTGGAGAAGCGAACAGATCTATGTCTGGAGTTCCCCATGACACTGTCAATTTCTGAAATACATGAAGATCCAGTTTCCACCGTGGGGATCCATGATTTGTCTGCTTAATACATCTGCTAGGGAGTTCTGTGCTGGATGTTTTCTGGAGTTGTCTTTCCATGATAAGAGTAACAAAATCTAATGCAATTTCCTATCCATTTTGAGATTGTCTGTTTTGAAATTGCTTTTCCTTCCATTCCAGTTGCATATGCTACCAGAAGCTGGTCAGTTTTCTATTGTTCTTGGTTCTGTCCAGGTAGTAGCGCAATTGCCTATGCACATCAAGGTATGTAGTAGTCTTTCTCCCTGTTCTGTGGGTTGGGAAGAATGTAGGTAGGTGGATTGCTTGGTTTAAAGATACCCTGGAGACCACCTTTGGCATAAAAGTAGGATTAGTTCTCATGGACACTCTATCCTGATGGAAGATAAGGAAGGGCTGTACTGCCATTAATGCTTGTAATTCAGAAACCCTTCTTGCTGAAGTGATTGCAAGCAGGAAAGCAGTTTTCCATGATAAGTACTGTAATTCTGCTGTTGCTGCTGGTTCAAAAGGGGGGAGTGTTAACTTTTCTAGCACAAAGTTCAAGTCCCATGTAGGCAATGGTGGCTTTACATTTTTAATTCCTCTCAGAAAATGCCTGAGTAGAGGATGAGAGAAGACTGGAGGATCCATGTTGTATTCTGCTGAAATAGCTGACGCATGAATCTTAATGGAAGAGTAGGACAGGCCATTGTGGAAAAGCTCTGCTAAGTATTCCAGGATGTTAGCTATGTTTACCAGTGATACATTTTCTCCTTTTGCTGCACTCCAAATGAGATATCTTTTCCATTTTGTTGAATAAGTTTTCCTTGTTGAGGGTCTGCGAGCCTCCAAGATAATGTCTTTAACCCTTTGAGATAAATCTGGGTTACTTTGTCTTATGCAATGTTCCAAGCAGCTAGCTGCAGTGTTTTCAAGTTTGGATGCAGGGTTTTGAAGTTGTTCTGTGTTAGCAGTAAAGGAACTAGGGGTAGGGGCCATGCGTGTTCGCGAGACATACTCCTCAGTAATGGGTACCAATGCTGCCTCGGCCAGTCTGGAGCTATCAGGATGATCCTTGGGTGGTCTTCTTTGATCTTCAATAGCACCTTGTGCATCAAAGGAAGAGGTGGGAATGCATATGCTGTCAGGTTTTCCCAACTGAAAGATAGGGAGTCCACCTTCCAAGTAAGTGGGTGGTATGTCCTTGTGCAGAATTTTTTCAATTGGTGGTTGTGTGGGGATGCGAATAAGTCTATTTCTGGTAGTCCCCATTTCCTTGTAATGGATTTGAAGATGTCTGGATGCAGCATCCATTCGTGGCATCCGTGGTAGTTCTGCTTAAGATGTCTGCTAGTATATTCTCTTTTCCTGGTACAAATATTGCCTGGAGCTGAATGTTGAGGCTCAGGGCCACATTCCAGTGGTCCATTGCCATCCGGCATAGAGGGTATGAATGTGTGCCTCCCTGTTTGTTGATATACCACATGACACTGGTAGTGCCCGTCCTTATCAGCAATTGACCCTGTTGAAGAAACGGTCTGAATGCCTGAATTGCCAGTTTTATTGCCAGCATCTCTTTTTGATTTATGTGTAGGTTCAGCTGGTCTTGAGTCCATAAGCCTTGTATGCGCTTGTCCAGCATGTGTGCCCCCAACCGAGGTCTGAGGCATCCGTGGTGATAGTCTGGCTTGGTTGAGGGCTGTGGAAGGGCAGTCCTTTATTCAACTGACAGGCCTGAGCCCACCATCGGAATTCTTGCTTCAGGCATGGAATTATTGGAATTTGGGTTTCTAGGCTGTGCTTGTGCTGAGACCATAAATTCCTTAGGTACCATTGCAACTTCCTCATATGTAGTCTGGCGTATGGAATCAATATTATGCAGGATGCCATGTAACCCAGGGCTTGCAGGACTTTCCTTGCTGTAAGCTGGTTCTGTGTTGTTAATGCCATGAAATAGAGTGGAAGGTGCTTCTGCTTTTCTGCTGTGGGGGATGCCATTTGATTTGATGTGCCCAGTTCTGCACCCAAGAAGGTTATCCTTTGGGATGGTATCAGCCTTGACTTTTTTATATTGACTGTGTATCCCAGGGCTTGCAGTAGATGAATGACCTTTTTCAAATCTTTTGTTAATTTGTTTTTGTTGTCCGCTTGTAACAGGCAGTCGTCCAGGTAAGGGCAAATTTGAATTCCCTGAAGCCTGCAATGAGCAATTACTGATGCTAGGCATTTCGTGAATACTCCTCTGGGCGCAGTAGATAAGCCAAAAGGCAATGCTGAGAATTGATAATGCTCTGATCCTGCAAGAAATCTGAGGTATCTTCTGCAATTTGGTCGTATGGGGACGTGCAGGTATGCCTCCTTGAGATCTAGAGTTACCAGCCAAGACTCCTTGCCCAGCATGGGAAGAAGCTGCTGTAGGGTCAGCATCTTGAATTTTGGAACAATGAGATATGTGTTCAGAGCGGACAGGTCGAGAATAGGTCTCCATTGGTTTTCCTTTCTTGGCACCAGGAAGAGTCTGGAGTAAAATCCTTGCCCTTGTTCCATAGGCGGTACCTTTTCTATAGCTCTCATCCTTATTAAGTGGTCTATTTGTTCTAGAGCGTTTGTCTTTTGATTTGGAGGTAGGTTTGGCATTCCTCTCTTCCTTGGTAGAGTATGGAAGTGAAACCTGTAACCTTGTCTATTGTCTGTAAAATCCATTTGTCTCCTGTAATGTAATGCCAGTTTACTGAAAATAAAGCTAGTTTTCCGCCTAAGGGTGATTCTAGTTGTTCCCTGGTAGGCGGTTTCAGAGCCAAGTCACTGTGATTGTCCTGTGGAAGTGGTAGTGGCTGGATCTGTGGCAGTATCGCTGGTTGTTAGGCTGCCACTAACGTCCCTGTAGGCACCTCTGGATTGACCTCTGCCTCTTGGGCTATTCCTGCCTCGCTGTGCTCTGGTGGTGTCTGGAAAGGACCAATTCTTGGAAGGCCAGTTCCTACTAAACCTTGGAGGCTGGACCTGTAAGAAATCCTTGACTGTCTGGACAGATTTTGCTTTCTCTTCCACCTTCTTCAGCACTTGCTGTGCAGGGGAGCCAAACAAATTGTGTTTATCCATGGGAGCATCTAGGAGCTTTGATTTTACATGGTCTGGTAAGGACTGCTCTTTTAACCATGCATGCCTTCTGATCACTGTACCAGTCATAGCTGATCTAAAGGAAGCCTCCAGTGCATCATAGCCGCATTTTAAGGAATGATTACTGACCTGCTGAATGTTATGTACCATTTCCTGAAGAGACTTTCGGTCTAAAGGTTCAGGCGAGGACAGTTTTTTAGTTAACTGTTCTAACAAATTCCTGATACTGAATCATGTGGAATTGACAGTTTAAGGCCCTAGCCGAAAGAGTAGCAGAAGTATAAACTTTTTTACCCCATCTCTCTAAGGCCCTAGATTCCCTTTCAGAGGGGAGGGGTTTTTTGGCAGAAGTAGCTGCTACAGCCTTGGGGCCCTGTGAAATAGTTTCAGGGTCTGCAAAAGGAGCCTTATACAAGTGATTATGTGTGTCCGGAACCCTGTAGTATCTGTCGGGCTTAGCAGGGGCCGGAGGAATTGAATCAGGAGCAGTACAAGCATCATTAAATGCATCATCCACAACTGTAAGTACTGGAGGAATGGCTAAAGGCCTATGCTGTGGCAAATGCAAAAAGGTCCTAAGCCTTTTCCTAGAGTCTGAAAAATCCTGGCCCTGCCATTGAAATTGTTCCCTCATAGCATGCAAGGTTTCCCAAAAGAAAATTCCTCAGGAGGAGAGGCAGAAGGAATGGAGTCTTCTGCATCAGAGTCCTCATATGGAGAATAAGGGCCTTCTGGAGGGTTTGTATTTTCTGAATCATCAGAGGAGTAATCTGTAGAAACTGGCTCAGGGGCTCTGCTCTAGGCCTCTTCTCAGGAGGGGGGTGAGAGGCCCTGTCAGGGTGAGGCTGGGATCCCCTGATCAAAGAAATGAGATCCTCTGCTAGACTAAGCATTTGAGTACTAGAACTAGGCCTGTGAGAGGGGGCTTTAGCAGGCACAGTCTTGGTTGATTTTGCTGCTTTAGCCCTGGCAGAAGCCTTAATTGACATGGATGCAGGGGGCCTAGCAGCTCCACGTGCAGGAGTAGATACATCTAAGGGAATAGCATCTGATAAATCATGAGAAACTGTAAGAGCTGGTGGATTTTCCATAGCAGATTCAGCCATGCTGGAAGAGGCCTCGGTAGAAGGAGGCATGCTTTCGGCCGAAGGAAGAACTGCGGACTCGGTTTCAGCCGAAACCGAGACACTCGGGGTTGGCTTAACTGCGGTTTCAGCCGAAAACGCGGACCGCGAGTGTTGGTCCTTTTCCTTGCGCTTTTTAGCTAAATGTGAAGTCGGAGTCTCCGACGGCATGATATAAGCAAAAGCGGAGCCGAAAAACTCCTCTGCAAACTCCGACTGACGTCTAAGTGTCCGTCGGTTGAAGGAAGCACAGGCTAGACAAGCTGCTACGTCGTGGTCTGGGCCTAAACAAGGTAGGCAGTAAGAGTGGAAATCTTTATGAGGTATTTGTTTCCCACAAGTTAAACAGTTATTCACTTTTTCTGACATCGGTTGAGGCAAGAAAGAGTCCCCAACGGGGTACTTAGCTTTTTAGAAGTCTTCGGTAGTAGCAATCTCTGGTTCTGACCGACCGGCACTTGCGAACAGCTTCTGCTTCGGGCGCCATGTGGCAAGAAAGACTGAGGAAAATGGCGTCGGCTGATGCCTTTATACCCGCTGAACTGCAGCTATGACGTCGGGTGAAGTGCGACATCAGCCGAGGCCAGACCCAGACTTTGGAATCCGGCCGACCGAAGGGATGCCTGAGGCAGGACAACCCATTTGTTAGGACTGCAGATGCATCCTTGAAGGACATCAGGTGGGGAAGTACTAAAACAGGTGGGGAAGTACTAATGAAGGTCTCCTGACCTGAAAAGGTAAGAGCCAGGAGAATCGTGAGAATCCCCATTTGAATTTGTGAATAGATATTTCATCATCCTATTCACATCTGCTTCAGTCAAACTTATGGAGGATCGAGAAGATGAAGCAACGGATGAGGTCCTGGGGCGTTGGTCTCTCTCCAGAATGGAGATGTGAGACGTGAGGTTATAGGACCCAGAATGTGAGGAGAGCATATCCAAGGAGATCCAATCTTTATGCTTCACAGGATCCAACATGGCTGGATCAGAGGTTTTAGACAAAAGAGCTTGAAGGTTTCAAAGGACGTATTTTAGTTTCCTTATTGCCTTTCTTGGGGGGTGTGGTCAGACGCCATATCAGAAGATGACGATGGCATTAGACCCCTTAATAGTAATTTATTCTTCTACTCTATAAGGGCCCTTGGATTAAAGCCCTTGCATATCTCACATACAGAATTCAAATGGGCCAGACCTAAGCAATACACAATTAATATGCATTAGACAAGGGGATCTTTTGATCATAGGCCTTACCATTTTTTAAAACCCGAAGGTTTTTCTGAAATTGCTACTAAATAGCCCTAAATAGTACTAAATATTTTTTTTAATGAAGTAAGAGAAAAATACCAACAATGGTAATTAACGGAAAAAAACTAAAAAGGTACATTAAAAAGGATTACCAATAATAATAGTACCAATAATAATTACTAATAATAATAATAACACCAAAATAAAAAAATAAAAATAAATACACAATAATGGTAATTATGGGAATATACCTAGTAATGTCTTTCGACTTTTCCCTGTTAGGGGTCGCCACAGCAGAAAGTCGGTCCGCTTATGACTGGCATTAGATTTTTATGGTGCCGAGGTGCCAGCCAGATGCCCAATCTTCAACAAAGGCACACCCATTCATGCACGCATCTACCTGCATGTCTTTAAACGGCACTCGACCGCAAGTAGGACATGCAAACTCCACACAGAAGGCGCTACAGCCAGGAATCGAACCGAAGAACCTGTTGAGGCAACAACACTAACCACTGCACCACCGCGGCCTGGTAATTAAGGGAATACATCCCTTTAGCTTATCTTTTACCCTTGTTAAACCTTTTTAGTGTAATTAAGGGAATATATACTAAAAAAGTTTAACAAGGGCAAGAGATATGCTAAAGGGATGAGAAGATTGAAATTTCAAATACATAAGATTATAAAAGGTACATTTTTTTAAATTACTCAGTAAACACAAGTAGTACTTGAGAGCTAACACGGACCAATGTCTGAATGCGAAAGCAGCAAACGAGATCTTGGGTACGGTAGCGGACTAGGGTATTAACGGTAAGACAGGAGCTCAAGAGCTTTCACTGTTCCACGAGCTATAAAAAGCAGCGGAGTCAGATCCAAACCAAACGTGAAGAATGAATGAAAATGACACCAGATCTGAAGTATAACGCTTCTGCAACCCACACTGAAAATTCATGTAATTCTGTTCCTGATTTAATGATCCCCACAGAAGTCAAGTATAAAACAAACTTTACAATCAGCATCTTTTTTTTTTCTTTAATGGCACTTCATGGAGAGAGAGAAAAAAAGGTCCCAAAACTGATCCCTGTGGCACACCTCATTATACATGTATCTCATCTGAACAGCTGTTGACACTACAGTCAACTGAATATCCAGATGGAAATCAATAAGCATTTTAGTGACGGATCAAAAAGTATTTTGAAGGCTTTTGCTAAATCCATAAACACTACACCAACTGATATCGATGAATCCAAGTTAAGGGTGACATGGTCACAGAACTCTTACGTTAGTCAAAATTGATCTGCTCCAGCTATAACCAGGTAACACAAGTCATAACTGCCATCCTGATTTGCTGGATCCATAAACAGTTTAAATGTACACCTTCTGAAATATTAAAGAAACAAAACTGATAGGGTCAAGATCCTGAGCTAAGCCCACTAAACCAGTCCTCTCCAAAGTAACAGGTACAGGCACAGATAAATGTTTAACTTTCTGCTTCTTTTAGACAGGAATTTCTAAAGCAGCAGATCTACCTTTGACAAGCAAATCTTCCCTGAGGACTGGCATCCCAATCCAGCTAAGCAGAGGGGTATTTCACTGCTCCTTCCTCACAGACTGTTAAGACTGGTTCTCCCTTGGTCACAAAGGACAATCCCAACAGCTGCAGAGGATATGTTGAATCTTGGGTTCATGGCGGCTGCATGTAGTACGCCAGAGAGAGCCAAAGAAAAAGATAAATGATCTTGGGGAAACAGAATTGGTCATAGCAAATTCACCTATCTGCTGTTGAGGCAATTTTTATAGCCTGCAGAAAGGACGACTGTTTTGGCAGTTTTCTATTTTACTACTGAAAGGAGGAAGAAGTGAAACCTTGGGGAAGCCTGATAGCAACAGTCGGTGGAACAGTGACGTATTAAAGTAGATTATTCCACCCAAAACACCATGAAAAGTACTTATACCAGCCACCAAACAATTTAACACTAGCTTCAGTCAGGGGTGTGCCATCCTTTGGATAGGAGATTAATTCCAATTAATGAGTTTGGTGGTAGCTCAGCTAACGTGAAAGATCTCATGGCAGCTACTGAAAAAAAAAAAAAAAAGATTTAACTTTATTTACAGCTTTCCCCATTTACACTTCTGTAAATTATTTACACAAGTTCCCACACAAACCTAATTACGCCACCACAAATCTTTTCATCTATTCCTTTCTTCGTTCATTCCTTTAATATTTTACAGAAATTAATTTCTCACTTCCATTCATCTCTTAATGCTCAAAACCTAATCCATTTATTCCTGGTACTGATTTTATTTCCTTCCTTCTTTTACGGTCTCTCTTCGTTTCTCTTTTAGTAATTTATTTTTCTAAAGAACTCTCAATACTTTCCTTTTCTACGCAACACTTCTTTTTATACTACTACTTTTCATACATTTTACCAACAATGTTTTTTCCACAATTTCCATTATTTCATTCTGCTTACATAGATTCATATAGGCTAGTACTAAGCTACTTGCCCTTTTCTGGGCCATTTTAAGCCTAGCCAACTTTCCCATCCCAAACGTAAGAATTAAATCCTGTACTTTGTGTCTGTGAGGTAAACTCCTTAACCATTATGCCAGCCCCTACCCCCTTATATTTCCCTGTTCAAACACTGCATATCCATTCTTCCTTCTCATTTTTACCTCACCCCAAAAATGGTGCAACTTTTTTTTCATTTTAAATAATCCGTCTAAACATTTACCTTTCTCTGTTTCTCTTAATTACCACACTTTTCCATTCACTTTGATTGCATGGATCTTACCATACCCTACAGAACCAAGATGCTCTCCTCCAAAAAAAGGAAGCCAATCTGGTGGTCCCTTGGCATAAACAAACTCTACAACAGGAGAAGGAAACAAATGCGGAATAAGGTGAAGTCCCAAGACTGGAAAAACTCCCTTATCAGCCTCAACAAAAAGTTGAGATCCCTCATCAAATCCTCTAAAGCTAGCTATGAAAACAGCAAATAGTAAAGACAACCACAAGGCCCTTCTATAGGTATATAAAGAATCTCCACGGCAATACCTAGATTTGCTCTGAACTACTGCACAATGGTACCTTCTATACCGAGCCAACACATTGCCAATATACTGGCCGACAGATTCAGTGGCAACTCCCCCCCCCCCCCAAAGGACCAATCACAACACCAATAGACTTACAGACACCCAGTATTACTGTTGCACAGGTTAAAACACGCTCAAAGGCCAAGAATACAGCTTCTATGGGACCTGACAATATCCCCGGCTGGGTTCTACATGGACAGAGTGAACTGGCACCTCACTGTTCAATCACAGCCTCACCTCAGGCTTTGTCCCTACCGAATGGCACACTGCTACAGTCACCCCTCTCCACAAAGGAGGAACGACTACAGACCCTGGGAACCACTGCCCCATTAGCCTGACAAGTCTGATATGCAAAGCTATGGAATGCAGCATCACAGACCTAATAATAATAATAGGGTACCTCCAAACTCTGGATCCCACACAGTTTGGTTTTGTGAAGGGGTAGATCATGCTGCTCAACTTGGTCAACTTCTTTTAGTCGGTCACCAGAGCTGTGGATGAAGGCAAGGTGGTTCATACAGCCTACCTTGATCTGGCTAAGGGCTTTGATGCCATTCTCCACTCAGGAATCAGAAAAACACACTAAGCTAGGCATCAACCCCTATATCACTAGATGGGTTGCAAACTGGCTCACAGACAGAACCCACAGTGTGAAAGTAGCTGACTCCAAGCCAGGCTGCCAACCAGTCACGAGTGGAGTCCCACAGGGATCGGTCCTGGGTCCTCTCCTGTTTGGTACCTACTTCTCTTTAGTTCAGACACACGAAGGGACTCTGGCTGATGACGTTCGCAGATGACTGCAAGATGGGAGCTATTATTAACTCCCCAAGTGATGTTGACATCCTACAGAAAGGCCTCACTGACACCAATGACTGGTGTCAGAGCCATGGCCTTACGCTCAATGCCAAAAATGTCTCATCCCTTTGGGAAAAACCCAGCTCCCATAAATTAGATCGATGGTAACCCACTGAACATAGAAGGTGTTATAAGAGACCTGGGAACACAGGTTGACAGCAACCTCTCTTTTGACCACCACATTGTTACTGTGGTCAGAAAGTCCTTCTATGTGGCACATCTCATTACTAAGGGTTTTGCATCCAGGAAGAAAGAGGTCATTGTCTCCCTTCTACTCTTCCCTCATTAAGTCAATCATCGAGGACGATGACCCATTTGGCATGTACCTCATGAGACATCTGCAAAAACTGGAAAGGCAGCAAAAGTACCTCACAAAAAGGATCCTAGGCCTTAAACACTTGTCCTACATGGACAGACTAAAAAAACTCCCAACTATTCTCTGTTTCATATTACTTAGTTAGATGCAATCTCTGCTTGATTTACAAAGCCATATCTGACCCAGCTGTTAGAAATGCTACATCTAAAGATATCCCAATGCCTCAGCACAACACGCTCCAGAGACCTCAACCTCATTACCACAATCAACAGAGCGTGCTGGAGGGACCGGTTCATAACCCAGAGACTGCCCATGTTATGGAATAGACTTCCCACACATGTCAAACAGGGCACCTCACTGGCCTCTTCAAGAGAAATCTTGATGAGTGGATGGGAAATACAAAATTCACCCTGAGGATCACTCCAGTGCCTCTACTCACCACAGGCACTGGGAACTAAAGTCGGGTGCCACAATGCCACAGTAATCCTATGGGCTAGGCTTGCAAAGGCTCCAGGGCCATTAGCCTAATACACACCTATTAACTTTTCATGTATTCTTACATTATATATTTTTTTCTAATCCTTAGCTTCACTATACAAAAATATTTTATTTTTCTTTACAAGCACTCCACCAATTTGTTAATTTTTCATAATGTACTCTGCCATTTGCTGTTCCCATGAAATCTTATGTTCCCTTTTAAGGTGTTCTAGCACTCTCCATACTCTTCCTTTCTTTTATTACTTCTGTCATCTCCTGTTCTAGTCCATGCAGCTCTATGATCTGAAAACTTTCTACCTCACCAGTTATTTCTTTCCTATCTTTTGAATATAACAGAATCTGTCAGACATAAAAGCCCACCTTTAACATATCTATTCTCTATTTTTCCTACTTTAACTCTCTATTTTTCTTACTTCTCTTTACTTTCCTACCTTGTGTTATTTGCCCTTGGCCTGCAGTTAAAACCTCTCAGCATAACAAGCTCGTTTAACAAGACAAAAGTTTCTTAGAGTTTTCCTTTTCGTCCTAGTGTACGCATGAACTACAAATTATCCTTGCACACCTCTTTTCCTTACATCGCATACCACATTTCCAGGTACTATTATTGTCACATGCAGCTTCTTTATCTCTTCACTTAAAAAAAACAGTTCTTATTCCTGAAGATGCATCACTCCCCACTAGCCATATAATGCCTCCGTTCTTTTTTTCTTCTTTCACACATTTCATGCAACTTATAATCTCCATACTTTTTGCATCAAGTCACTACCCACACCTCTAATATTTTGAGTACCATTTATATTTAGTGCTAATATTCCTGTCATTCCTTTCCTTTGTCTTTCTTTGTTTTTTTCTATGTACTCTTATTCCAATCGATTTACCATTACTTTCTTGTTCTACTCTGCTCTCAAATTTTCCTCTTCCCCGTCTTCACCTCCTAGATCTGCTTCTCTATTTCTCTTGCACTATAACACTTTCTCATTATAAAAAAAAATATACCCCATGGCCACCCTTCATCCACTTCACTCAAAATTTTCAAGTAAAAGTTTTAAAAGTAATCTCGCAGAAGTTTTCTGTTCCCAAGTGTATTACTGTCCTGCGCTCTAAAGCACAAAGGTAAAAATAATACTGTCCAAGACTTCCTAGCCATTCTTTGTTGTAATTCTTACTGCCACTTTACTATTCTGGTTCTGCTGTCCTTGCACAAGTCCTTGTCTTTTCAGCTCTGAATACAGCATCTCACTCACCTTTACCATTTCTGCATATGAAAGTTTTCTTATTGCTCACACCACTACCTCATTTTTGCAGAGGAGTGCTTTTAGAAAGTACAGTTTTGTACCTACCATAAATGTAGATGTTCAAGTGTACACACTGCTGCAGTCATTACACTTGGGTTATCCTGCCGTCAGGTGGCTCACCCAGTCAGCCCGAGTTCCAAAGTCTTGGTCCAGCGTCGGTTGCTGTTGCCTTCTCCCCGACGTCAGTGCGTCAGGGGGTATACAAGATGCAGCCGACGCCATTTTCTTCAGTTTTTCTTGCCCCAGATATCAGGTGCCTCCAAATAGGTAGACAATTCCAATTGCTAATAAAACATACATAAGAAAAGCCAAAAACAACTTACAGATACCAGCAAATACTCCCCATAGGTAGTAAGGGTAGAAGACAGTTATGTACCGGCCAGTAAGAGGGGAAGGAGGGAGGGTAACCTGGACTGCAGCAGTGTATACACTCGAACATCTACATTTACGGTGGGTACAAAACTGTACTATGTTCGTGTTACACTGCTGCAGTCATTACACTTGAGTAGAATCCCAAAGCTGAGGTAAGGTGGCTGGTTCTATAAGGCATTAGGGGTGGCTATAAGGCCCTGCAGCACTGCAGTGGCGAAGCCAGCTCTGGATTTAGAGTATAGAGGCAGATGGTAATGTTTGGTGAAGGTATGTACAGAACTCCAAGTTGCTGCTTCCAAAATATCTTCGGTAGGCACTCCTCTGAAGTAGGCAGTTGAAGTGGCTGATGCCCTGGTGGAGAGAGACCTAATGCTGCTAGGTACAGGTTTTCCATGGTATGTGTAGCAGAAACGTATACAATGTCCTACCCATTTTGAAATAGTCTGTTTTGAAATGGCTTATCCCTGTGCTCCTGCAACATATGCTACCAATAATTGCTCAGATTTTCTGAAAGCTTTGGTTTTGTCCAAGTAAAAGCGTAACTGCCTGTGAATGTCCAAAGAGTGCAGTAGTCTCTCCCCTTTATTCTGTGGTTAAGTATAAAAAGTTGGCAGGTGAAAAGTTTGGTTTACAGCCACACTGGATACCACCTTTGGCATAAATGTAGGGTTAGTTCTTAAAGACACCCTGTCCTGGTGGAAAATGAGGAAAGGTTCCACTGCCATTAGTGCCTGTAAATCTGAAACTCTTCATGCTGATGTTATTGCCAGGAGCAGAGCAGTTTTCCAAGACATATATTTTAATTCTGCTGTGTTAGCTGGCTCAAAAGGAGGTAAAGTTAGTTTTTCCAAAACAAAGTTGAGGTCCCAAGTTGGAGTAGGTGCTCTACGGGGCGGTCTTATGTTTTTACCCCTCTGAGGTACTGTTTTAACAGAGGATTAGAGAAAATTGGTGGATCCGTGTTGTAATGAGCAGAGATGGCAGAGGCGTGGATCTTGATGGATGAGAAGGAAAGGCCTTTGTCCAGCATCTCAGTTAAGTATTGTAGTATCTGAGGAATGTTTGGGACAAGAGGGTCAAAGGCTGTGAGCTTGGTTCCAGGCAAAGAATCTCTTCCATTTATCCGAATAGGCTTTCCTGGTACCTGGCCTTCTGGCCTCCAGAATGACATCCACAACAGCTTTGGAGAGAGGCATTGCTTGCTTGACTAAGGAATTTTCCATGCAGCTAGGTTTAAGGTCTTTAGCTGGCTGCGCAGTATTTGATTGTTGTGTTGAGTCAGCAGATGTGGGATTTGAGGCAAAATCCAGGGTAGTTCCTGTGCTAAGCTCCTTAAGATTGGGTACCAGTGCTGGCGTGGCCAGTCTGGTGCAATCAGGATCATCTTTGGCTCTTCTTGCCTGGCTTTTATGAGTACCTTTGGCAGGAGAGGTAGTGGTGGGAAAGCGTATACTTTTAGGTTCTACCAGCTGAATGAGAGGGCATCCACTTTCCATGCTTGTGGATGGTAACTCCCTGTGCAGAATTTTTGTAGCTGGCAGTTTACTGGGGATGCAAACAGATCTATGTCCGGGCTCCACCATTTCTGTGTTATCATTCTGAATATTTGTGGATTCAATTCCCATTCGTGGGGATCCATGATGTTTCTGCTTAAGTCGTCTGGCAGTGTGTTTTTCTCTCCTGGCAGGAATTGTGCTTGCAAATGAACTTTAAGGTTTATAGCTGTGTTCCACAAGGTCATGGCTTGTCTGCAGAGGGTGTAGGAGTGAGTGCCCCCCTTGCTTGTTTATGTACCACAACTGTGGTGTTGTCTATCAGTAGTTGTCCTGGATGCAGCAGGTCCTTGAAAGCTATAAGGGCATTTTGTACAGCTAGCATCTCTTTCTGATTGATGTGAAGATGCCTGTGTTCTGCGGGCCACATGCCCTGAATACCTGCTGTACATGTGCCTGCCATGTGTGCTCCCCAGGCGTAATCCGATGCATCTGTTGTCAGTGTTTGCCTGGCTGTGGGTTGTGTACAAGGCTGTCCCTTGTTGAGGTGACAAGCTTGAGCCCACCACTGAAACCCCTGTAGAAGGCAAGGGATTAGTGGGTATAACCGTTTCCAAACTTTGACAGTGTTGAGACCATACATTCTTTAGGTACCATTGTAGTTTCCGCATATGCAGTTTGGCATGCGGAATCAGTAGTATGCAGGATGCCAGGTAACCCAAGGCCTGCAGAATTTTTCTTGAAGGGAGTTGGGTCTTTGTTGCCATCAACTGAAAGTATCGAGTCAGTTGTCTTTGCTTGTCTGGCGTGAGATAAGCCATCTGGGCCGTTGTGTTCAAGCAGGCACCCAGGAATATAATCTCTTGTGAGGGCACTAGTTTTGATTTCTTTTAGTTTATTGTGTACCCCAGGCAACTTAGTAACTTTTTTACAAATGCCAGATGCTTTAGAAGAATGTCCTTGCTCTCTGCTTGAATCAGGCAGTCGTCCAGGTACAGATAAATTTGAATTTCTTTCTATCTGCAAAATGCAATTACTGATGCCAGGCACTTTGTGAAGACCCTGGGCACAGTAGATAAGCCAAAGGGCAGTGCAGAGAATTGGTAGTGCATTGAACCAGTTATGAATCTGAGGTATCTTCTGCAGTTTTGTCTGATACGGACATGCAGGTATGCCTCCTTGAGGTCCAAAGTCACGAGCCAAGCTTTCTTGCCCAGCATGGGAAGAAGCTGCTGTAATGTCAACATTTTGAATTTCGGAACATCCAGGCAAGTGTTTAGAGATGAAAGATCCAGAATGGGCCTCCAGGCTTTGTCCTTTCGGGGTAACAGAAAGAGTCTTGAATAAAATCCTTGTCCTTGCTCCTGGATGGTACCTTTTGAATAGCTCTCATATCCATGAGTGTTGTAATTTGTTTTTGAGCCTCTGCCCATGGATTTGGTGGCAGATTTGGCATTCCTTTTAACTTTGGCAGAGTGTGAAAGTGGAAAATGTAACTTTGAAATACAATGTTGAGAACCCATTTGTCTTTGGTGATCATTTACCAATTGTGGTAGAAGAGTGCCAGTTTTCCTCCCAAGGGGGCTGCCAAGAGGGATTTGTTTGGCAGCTGTAGTGGGAAGTCATTGGAGCTGCTTTTTATATGGTTGGGACCTGTCTTCTCCTTCTTTCTGGCCTGATGCAACCCATTGTCGAGGTCTATAAGGACCTTGTGTTTGACCTGTACCTCTTGGACATGTGTATCTTCCCCTTTGAGGTCTGTCTAATTGGAAAGGACCAATTCTTAGTTGGCCAGTTTCTGCTAAATCTAGGAGACTGAACCGGTAAGAAATCCTTCACCGTTTGCATCGATTTTGCCTTATCCTCCATTTTCTTTAATACCTCTTCTGCCTTAACTCTAAATAACACATCCTGCTGCAAAGGTGCATCCAATAATTTTGCTTTAACATGATCTGGTAACATATGTTCTTTTAACCAAGTATGTCTTCTAATGACAGAGCCTGTAACTGCTGCTCTGCAGGTGGCCTCTAGAGAATCAAAACCACATTGCAAAGTATGCTTTCCCACTTGTTCAGCTGCATGCAACAAATACTGCATTTCTTTAAAATCAGGAGGATCTGATTCTGGAAGCATTTTCTGTTTTAACTGAGACAGTAGAAATTGCTGATATTTTAGCATGTGAAATTGGCAATTTAAGGCTCTCATTGCTAAAGTTGCAAACGTATATACTTAGTTCCCCATCTGTCTAATGCTCTGGGATCTCTGTCAGAGGGACTGGATTCTTGGCTGAGGCCTTAACTCCTTTGGGTCCCTGAGAAATAGTTTCAGGGTCAGCTACAGGGCTTTATACAGAAATTTATTAGAGTCAGGGACTCTGTAGTATCAGTCAGGTTTAACAGGGGCTGGAGGTAAGGAATCAGGATTTAAGCTTGATTCAGTATACACATCATCCACAATATCTAACACTGGCGGAATAGCAAGGGGTCTGTGTTAAGGTAATAAAAGGAAGTCTTTGAGCCTTTTCTTAGATTCTGAGTAATCCTGGCCTTCCCAGTGGAAATGCTCCCTCATAGGGTTTCCCCAAAGGAGTAGTCCTCAGGCGGTGAGGCTGATGGAAATGATTCCTCAGCATCAGAGTCCTCATAAGGGGGTAAAGAGTATCCTAGGTCTGAGGATGAATCAGAAGAGATGGACACCTGGTCGGATGAGTCATAGTCTGCATCCTGTCTAGGCCTTTTAGCAGGAGGGGGATGGGACCCCCTGATCAGAGTGATTAGGTCTTCTGCCATTTTGAGCATTTGTTTCTTAGGCATGCAGGCCTGTCCTGGAGAATGCTGTATTTGTTTCTTTGATTTTAAAGGTGGCTTAGACTTAGCTGAGGGTTTAATGCTTAACTGAGTAGGTCTGAAAACACCCTCTGAAGCTGTGGGTTCTCAGCTACTCCGGATCCCTCTGAAAGGTTAGTCTCGGTAGGCTGAATAACCTGTGCGTCCGAAGGCCAAGCCATCTCCACGTGGGAGTCAGAGGTGGCCTGTGGTTCTACAGAAGTGGTCATCAGGGGCTGCGAAGGCGCCTCGCTGAAAACTGGAGAACCGGCGACTGGCCTAGAAGAGGCTTCATCGTCAGTTTTAGGCCTCGGATGCCTATCCTTGTCTCTGCGCTTTTTGTGTATTCCGACCATCGGAAGTTCCGACTGCATGGTATAATTGAATTTTCTACCAAAATAATGTCGGGCAAAATCAAAGAGGCAGATGGTAATGTTTGGTGAAGGTATGTAAAAATATCTTAGTAGGCAGTTGAAGTGGCTGATGCCCTGGTGGAGAGAGACCTAATGCTGCTAGGTACAGGTTTTCCATGGTATGTGTGGAGAAATTATACAATGTCCTACCCATTTTGAAATAGTCTGTTTTGAAATGGCTTATCCCTGTGCTCCTGCAACATATGCTAACAATAATTGCTCAGATTTTCTGAAAGCTTTGGTTTTGTCCAAGTAAAAGCGTTAACTGCCTGTGAATGTCCAAAGAGTGCAGTAGTTTCTCCCCTTTATTCTGTGGTTAAGGATAAAAAGTTGGCAGGTGAAAAGTTTGGTTTAGAGCCACACTGGATACCACCTTTGGCATAAATGTAGGGTTAGTTCTTAAAGACACCCTGTCCTGGTGGAAAATGAGTAAAGGTTCCACTGCCATTAGTGCCTGTAAATCTGAAACTCTTCATGCTGATGTTATTGCCAGGAGCAGAGCAGTTTTCCAAGACATATATTTTAATTCTGCTGTGTTAGCTGGCTCAAAAGGAGGTAAAGTTAGTTTTTCCAAAACAAAGTTGAGGTCCCAAGTTGGAGTAGGTGCTCTATGGGGCGGTCTTATGTTTTACCCTCTGAGGTACTGTTTTAACAGAGGATTAGAGAATTGGTGGATCCGTGTTGTAATGAGCAGAGATGGCAGAGGCGTGATCTTGATGGATGAGAAGGAAAGGCCTTTGTCCAGCATCTCAGTTAAGTATTGTAGTATCTGAGGAATGTTTGGGACAAGAGGGTCAAAGGCTGTGAGCTTGGTTCCAGGCAAAGAATCTCTTCCATTTATCGAATAGGCTTTCCTGGTACCTGGCCTTCTGGCCTCCAGAATGACATCCACAACAGCTTTGGAGAGAGGCATTGCTTGCTTGACTAAGGAATTTTCCATGCAGCTAGGTTTAAGGTCTTTAGCTGGCTGCGCAGTATTTGATTGTTGTGTTGAGTCAGCAGATGTGGGATTTGAGGCAAAATCCAGGGTAGTTCCTGTGCTAAGCTCCTTAAGATTGGGTACCAGTGCTGGTGGCCAGTCTGGTGCAATCAGGATCATCTTTGGCTCTTCTTGCCTGGCTTTTATGAGTACCTTTGGCAGGAGAGGTAGTGGTGGGAAAGCGTATACTTTTAGGTTCTACCAGCTGAATGAGAGGGCATCCACTTTCCATGCTTGTGGATGGTAACTCCCTGTGCAGAATTTTTGTAGCTGGCAGTTTACTGGGGATGCAAACAGATCTATGTCCGGGCTCCACCATTTCTGTGTTATCATTCTGAATATTTGTGGATTCAATTCCCATTCGTGGGGATCCATGATGTTTCTGCTTAAGTCGTCTGGCAGTGTGTTTTTCTCTCCTGGCAGGAATTGTGCTTGCAAATGAACTTTAAGGTTTATAGCTGTGTTCCACAAGGTCATGGCTTGTCTGCAGAGGGTGTAGGAGTGAGTGCCCCCCTTGCTTGTTTATGTACCACAACTGTGGTGTTGTCTATCAGTAGTTGTCCTGGATGCAGCAGGTCCTTGAAAGCTATAAGGGCATTTTGTACAGCTAGCATCTCTTTCTGATTGATGTGAAGATGCCTGTTCTGGGCCACATGCCCTGAATACCTGCTGTACATGTGCCTGCCATGTGTGCTCCCCGTAATCCGATGCATCTGTTGTCAGTGTTTGCCTGGCTGTGGGTTGTGTACAAGGCTGTCCCTTGTTGAGGTGACAAGCTTGAGCCCACCATTGAAACCCCTGTAGAAGGCAAGGGATTAGTGGGTATAACCGTTTCCAAACTTTGACAGTGTTGAGACCATACATTCTTTAGGTACCATTGTAGTTTCCGCATATGCAGTTTGGCATGCGGAATCAGTAGTATGCAGGATGCCAGGTAACCCAAGGCCTGCAGAATTTTTCTTGAAGGGAGTTGGGTCTTTGTTGCCATCAACTGAAAGTATCGAGTCAGTTGTCTTTGCTTGTCTGGCGTGAGATAAGCCATCTGGGCCGTGTTCAAGCAGGCACCCAGGAATATAATCTCTTGTGAGGGCACTAGTTTTGATTTCTTTTAGTTTATTGTGTACCCCAGGCAACTTAGTAACTTTTTTACAAATGCCAGATGCTTTAGAAGAATGTCCTTGCTCTCTGCTTGAATCAGGCAGTCGTCCAGGTACAGATAAATTTGAATTTCTTTCTATCTGCAAATGCAATTACTGATGCCAGGCACTTTGTGAAGACCCTGGGCACAGTAGATAAGCCAAAGGGCAGTGCAGAGAATTGGTAGTGCATTGAACCAGTTATGAATCTGAGGTATCTTCTGCAGTTTTGTCTGATACGGACATGCAGGTATGCCTCCTTGAGGTCCAAAGTCACGAGCCAAGCTTTCTTGCCCAGCATGGGAAGAAGCTGCTGTAATGTCAACATTTTGAATTTCGGAACATCCAGGCAAGTGTTTAGAGATGAAAGATCCAGAATGGGCCTCCAGGCTTTGTCCTTTCGGGGTAACAGAAAGAGTCTTGAATAAAATCCTTGTCCTTGCTCCTGGATGGTACCTTTTGAATAGCTCTCATATCCATGAGTGTTGTAATTTGTTTTTGAGCCTCTGCCCATGGATTTGGTGGCAGATTTGGCATTCCTTTTAACTTTGGCAGAGTGTGAAAGTGGAAAATGTAACTTTGAAATACAATGTTGAGAACCCATTTGTCTTTGGTGATCATTTACCAATTGTGGTAGAAGAGTGCCAGTTTTCCTCCCAAGGGGGATGCCAAGAGGGATTTGTTTGGCAGCTGTAGTGGGAAGTCATTGGAGCTGCTTTTTATATGGTTGGGACCTGTCTTCTCCTTCTTTCTGGCCTGATGCAACCCATTGTCGAGGTCTATAAGGACCTTGTGTTTGACCTGTACCTCTTGGACATGTGTATCTTCCCCTTTGAGGTCTGTCTAATTGGAAAGGACCAATTCTTAGTTGGCCAGTTTCTGCTAAATCTAGGAGACTGAACCGGTAAGAAATCCTTCACCGTTTGCATCGATTTTGCCTTATCCTCCATTTTCTTTAATACCTCTTCTGCCTTAACTCTAAATAACACATCCTGCTGCAAAGGTGCATCCAATAATTTTGCTTTAACATGATCTGGTAACATATGTTCTTTTAACCAAGTATGTCTTCTAATGACAGAGCCTGTAACTGCTGCTCTGCAGGAGGCCTCTAGAGAATCAAAACCACATTGCAAAGTATGCTTTCCCACTTGTTCAGCTGCATGCAACAAATACTGCATTTCTTTAAAATCAGGAGGATCTGATTCTGGAAGCATTTTCTGTTTTAACTGAGACAGTAGAAATTGCTGATATTTTAGCATGTGAAATTGGCAATTTAAGGCTCTCATTGCTAAAGTTGCAAACGTATATACTTTCGTTCCCCATCTGTCTAATGCTCTGGGATCTCTGTCAGAGGGGACTGGATTCTTGGCTGAGGCCTTAACTCCTTTGGGTCCCTGAGAAATAGTTTCAGGGTCAGCTACAGGGCTTTTATACAGAAATTTATTAGAGTCAGGGACTCTGTAGTATCAGTCAGGTTTAACAGGGGCTGGAGGTAAGGAATCAGGATTTAAGCTTGATTCAGTATACACATCATCCACAATATCTAACACTGGCGGAATAGCAAGGGGTCTGTGTTAAGGTAATAAAAGGAAGTCTTTGAGCCTTTTCTTAGATTCTGAGTAATCCTGGCCTTCCCAGTGGAAATGCTCCCTCATAGGGTTTCCCCAAAGGAGTAGTCCTCAGGCGGTGAGGCTGATGGAAATGATTCCTCAGCATCAGAGTCCTCATAAGGGGGTAAAGAGTATCCTAGGTCTGAGGATGAATCAGAAGAGATGGACACCTGGTCGGATGAGTCATAGTCTGCATCCTGTCTAGGCCTTTTAGCAGGAGGGGGATGGGACCCCCTGATCAGAGTGATTAGGTCTTCTGCCATTTTGAGCATTTGTTTCAGGCGTGCAGGCCTGTCCTGGAGAATGCTGTATTTGTTTCTTTGATTTTAAAGGTGGCTTAGACTTAGCTGAGGGTTTAATGCTTAACTGAGTAGGTCTGAAAACACCCTCTGAAGCTGTGGGTTCTCAGCTACTCCGGCTCCCTCTGAAAGGTTAGTCTCTAGGCTGAATAACCCAGCGTCCAAGGCCAAGCCATCTCCACGTGGGAGTCAGAGGTGGCCTGTGGTTCTACAGAAGTGGTCATCAGGGGCTGCGAAGGCGCCTCGCTGAAAACTGGAGAACCGGCGACTGGCCTAGAAGAGGCTTCATCGTCAGTTTTAGGCCTCGGATGCCTATCCTTGTCTCTGCGCTTTTTGTGTATTCCGACCATCGGAAGTTCCGACTGCATGGTATAATTGAATTTTCTACCAAAATAATGTCGGGCAAAATCAAAAGTACAGTTTTGTACCTACCATAAATGTAGATGTTCGAGGATCCACATTGCTGCAGTCCTAACTATTGGGTAGTCCGCTGTC
Organism: Protopterus annectens; assembly: GCF_019279795.1. Taxonomy (NCBI): domain Eukaryota; kingdom Metazoa; phylum Chordata; order Ceratodontiformes; family Protopteridae; genus Protopterus; species Protopterus annectens. The sequence goes on from NC_056749.1 coordinate 258,149,511, forward strand.
CAGTCGGCCCGGGCGCATTAGACTGACGTCAGTACGTCAGGATACTAATGCGCATGACCGACGTCATATCCTCAGTCTTTTCTTGCCCCAGATGTCAGAAGACCCTGAAAAGATAAGGCCAAAAACCAAAAAACTTCCAACATACCTGCACCAAAATATATATATATATATATACAAAATATACAAAATTAGCAGAATATAACCTCACCTACACAATAAACACAGGGGAAGGAGGAGGTAAATTGGACTGCAGCAATGTGGATCCTCGAACATCTACATTTACGGTAGGTACAAAACTGTACTATGTTCTTCATTCCACATTGCTGCAGTCCTAACTATTGGGTAGAATCCCAAAGCAGAGGTAAGGGAGGCTGGCAAATCATAAGGAAGCAGGAACTGACAACATGCCCTGCAAAATAGCTGTGGCAAAACCAGCCCTAGACTTAGAGTAGAGAGGAAGGTGATAATGCTTAGAGAAAGTATGCACTGAACTCCAAGTAGCTGCCTCCAAAATATCCTTAGTTGCCACCCCTCAGAAATGCTGAAGTGGCAGTAGCCCTAGTGGAATGAGGCCTAATCCCAGCTGGAATCTCCTTGCCATGATGGGAATAACAAAATGTAATGCAACACCCAATCCATCTAGAAATAGTTTGTTTTGACACAGGCTTGCCCTGAGAACTCAAAGCAAAAGAAACAAACAACTGCTGAGACTGCCTAAATCCCTTAGTCCTGCTCAAATAATAGCAATTGCCTGTGTACATCTAAAGTGTGCAAAATCTTTTCCCCTTTATTTTGGGGATCTGCATAAAACGTAGGCAAATGAATAGTTTGGTTTAAAGCCACACTAGAAACCACTTTAGGCATAAAGGAAGGATTAATGATACCCTATCCTTATGAAAAATCAAAAGCTCAACCGCCATAAGGGCCTGTAACTCAGAAACCCTTCTTGCAGAAGTAATGGCCAACAAAACAGCAGTCTTCCATGACAAGTATTTCAGTTCAGCAGTAGCTGCAGGCTCAAAAGGTTGTACAGTAAGTTTCTCCAACACAAAATTGAGATCCCAAGCAGGAGTAGGAGCTCTACGTGGGGTCTTATATTCTTTGCCCTCTAAGAAATTGCTTGAACAAAGGATGTGAAAACAATGGTGGGTCACAATCATAGTGAGCTGAAATTGCTGCAGCATGAATCTTAATGGAAGAGAAAGACAAACCTTTGTCCAATAACTCAGTAAGATATTGAAGAGCCACACTCAAATTAGGCTCTGAAATCAAATTCTTTGCTGCAGTCCAAAATAAAAATCTCTTCCATTTTTACACTTTCCTTGTACTAGGTCTTCTGGCTTCCATAATCACATTTAAAACATGTTGAGGAAGCTGAGACCTGCTGTCTTTCAAAACAGAATATGCCAGGCTGTTAGATGAAGAGAGTGAAGCTTGACATTGAGCAGACGACCGTCCTTCTGAGACAACAGATGTGGAATCAAGGGTAAAGGCCATGGAGGCTTCTTTACCAGACTCCTCAGTAATGGGTACCAGTGCTGCCGAGGCGAATCTGGAGCTATTAAAATCATCCTTGGCTTGTCTTGTCTGACCTTTAGAAGCACCTTTGGAAGAAGAGGCAGAGGTGGAAAGCATACACATGAAGATTTTTCCAACTGAAAGAAAGAGCATCCACTTTCCAAGCTGTGTGATGAAACCTCTTTGTGCAAAACTTTGGCAGCTGGTGGTTTAGTGGAGAAGCGAACAGATCTATGTCTGGAGTTCCCCAGGACACTGTCAACTTTGAAATACATGAAGATCCAGTTTCCACCGTGGGGATCCATGATTTGTCTGCTTAACACATCTGCTAAGGAGTTCTGTGCTCCGGCAGAAACCTTGCCTGAAGAGTTAGTTGCAAGCTGAGCGCAGTCTCCCATAAAATCATTGCTTGCCTGCACAATGGGTAAGAATGTGTTCCCCCTTGTTTGTTGATGTACCACATGACAGTTGTGTTGTCTGTTAGAATCAACACCTGCCCTGGAAGAAGTAACTCCTTGAAAGCCATTAATGCAAACTGGACTGCTAACATCTCCTTCATGTTGATATGTAGATGCTGTAGTCTGGCAGGCCACTTGTCTTGTATCCACTTTACATTTAGATGAGCTCCCCAAGCAATGTCTGAGGCATCTGTCGTTAGAATTTGACTCGCCTCTGGCCGGGTCACAGGGAGTCCCTTGTTTAGGTGACATTCCTGAGCCCACCACAAAAACTCCTTTTGAATGCAAGGTATTATTTGAATGACAGTGTCCAAATCCTGGCAGTGCTGTGTCCATACATTTTTGAGATACCATTGTAGCTTCCTCATATGCAGTTTGGCATTGGGAAGCACCAGAATACAAGATGCCATGAACCCTAAGGCTTGAAGGACTGTCCTTGCAGTCAGCCCGGACTGAAGAGATAGTTGATGGAAGTAACTGGAAAGATTCTTTTGTTTGTCCGGGGTTAAAAGGCCATCTGGGCTGCTGTATTCAGTCTCACACCCAGAAAGCACATGTCTTGAGAGGGTACTAGACTGGACTTTATTTCGTTCACAGAATACCCTAGGCATCTTAGCACTGCTATGACATATTCCAAATGCTGCAGAAGGTCTTCCTTTTCTTGAGCCAGAATCAGGCAATCGTCCAAGTAAGGATAGATTTGAATTCCTTTTAGCCTGAAGTAAGCTATCACTGGAGCCAGAACCTTTGTGAATACTCTGGGCAGTAGATAAGCCAAAGGGCAATGCAGAGAACTGATAATGAGAATTTCCAGCTCGAAAACACAGATACTTTCTGCAACTTAGTCTTATAGGCACATGAAGGTAAGCTTCCTTGAGATCTAAAGTTACCATCCAGTGATCTTTGCCCAGCAGAGGTAAAAGCTGTTGTAACGTCAACATTTTGAACTTGGGAATGTCCAGATAAGTGTTGAGGATAGATAAATCCAAAATTGGCCTCCACGTGTTCCCCTTCTTCGGTACTAGGAACAGGCGAGAATAAAATCCTAGGCCCTTTTCTGGCACAGGAACCAGCTGAATGGCCCCTATTTGGAGTAACTGAGAAATTTGCTTGTGAGCCTCTTGTCTTTGTAGAGGAGGAATGTCTGGCATGCCTTTGAAAGGAGGCAAGGTATGGAAATAAAACCTGTAACCGTGGTGAATGATATCCAGAACCCATCTGTCTTGGGTAATTAAATCCCAATTTTCTTTGAAAAGAGACAGTCTTCTCCCAACGGTGCTGCCAGGCGAGAATGAACTGGCAGCTGAAAAGGCAGGTCATTGGGTCTGCTTACGAAAGGACTGACCCCTGCCCTCACCAGAAGTCTGAGCAGGGGAACTCCCTGTTCTAGGCCTAAAAGAACCCTGAGCTCTGCCCCTACCACGTCTAGACCTACCCCTAGACTGGGAATCATAAGCAGGATAAGTCCATCCCTTAGCAGGCCAATTTCTACTAAACTTGGAGGCTGCACCTGCAAAAAATCTTTAACAGTTTGCATAGACTTAGCCTTGTCCTCCATTTTCTTCAAAACTGCTTCTACAGGCGAACCAAACAACACATCAGACTGCAAGGAGCATCCAAAATCCGTGTCTTAACATGCTCAGCTAAATTCTGATCTCTCAACCAGGCGTGCCTACGAAGAACAGAACCAGTGGCAGCCACCCTGGAGGAGGCCTGCACAGCATCAAAACCACATTGCAAGGAATGTTTACCCACCTGTTCAGACACATGAACTAAATCCTGCAACTCTTTACACTCAATACCTTCCAGAGCATCCACCTTAGATTTCAACTGTGAAAGAAGATAATTCTGATATTTTAACATGTGAAACTGACAATTCAACGCCCTCATGGCTAAAGTGGAAGAAGTATACACTTTCTTTCCCCATCTATCCAAAGCCCTTGCCTCTTTATCAGGAGGGACAGGATTTTTAACAACTGAGGCCTTCACACCTTTAGGCCCCTGAGAGACAGTTTCGGGTCTGCCCTAGGACTCTTAAAAAGATACTTATGAGCTTCAGGCACCCTATAATACCTATCCGGTTTAACTGGGGCAGGAGGCAAAGAATCAGGATTCAGGGAAGCCTCTGCAAAAACATCTTCCACCACATTCAAAACAGGAGGTATAGCTAAGGGCCTATGCTGGGGTAAAAACAAGAATTCCCTAAGCCTTTTCCTGGAATCAGAGAAATCTTGACCTTCCCATTTAAAATGCTCCCTCATGGAATGCAGAGTCTCTGAAAATGAAAAATCCTCAGGAGGGGAAGCTGAAGGAGTAGAATCATCCACATCAGAATCAGAATAAGGAGGGTACTCCTGCAAGTCTTCAGCCTAAGACTCAGAAGCCTCCGAGCATTGCTCAAAACTCTCAAACTCAGGTTCCACCCTAGGCCTCTTATCAGGAGGGGGCATAGAACCCCTTATCATAGTAATCAAATCCTCTGCCATTTTAAGCATATGTTTCTTAGGCAAAGACCCTGAAGCACTAGGAGAAACCCCCACTGAAGCAAAATTCGGCCTGCCCCTCAAAGCAGCCTTGGAAACAGAAGGGGAGGCTCTGACCACCTTAGGAAGAAAGGGAAGAACAGCCACCTGAGAAGCCCCCTCAGCCTGGCCTACTTCCTGAGAGGATACATCCTGTAACAGTAAAGTCTCTCCCTGAGACTCCAAAGAAACACCTGGCAAAACCTCCGGCTCCACTGAGTTTCTAAAGAACCGGCGTCTGGGACTGTCGGTTCTTCCACTCTAGGCTTTGCTGTTTTGTCCTTGCGTTTTTAGCGAAGCCGGAGCATCGGCGGCATTTTATAATTACAACGCTTCCCAAACACTAACCTGGCACAGTCTAACCTTCTCTTAATAGTGCGTTTGTTAAATCTAGCACAAGAGCGGCATCCAACAACGCCGTGCTCAGGCCCTAAACAAGGTATACACAAAGTATGGTAATCCCTATGAGGTATCTGTTTCCCACAAGAAATACAGTTATTCACTTTTTCTGACATCCGGTTAAATACTGAGGCAAGAAAAAACCAAAATATTCCCCAACAGGGTACTTAGCCAACTTTGATTCGGTCTGAAACTCTGGCTTCAGAAACTTTCAGAACGCCAACCTGCACTCGCAAAATTGCTTCTGCATCGGACCATGCGGCAAAAAAGACTGGGGATATGACGTCGGTCATGCGCATTAGTATCCTGACGTACTGACGTCAGTCTGATGCGCCCTGACCGACGTCAGCCATATACTTTGGTATTCGGGCCGACTGGACAGCGGACTACCCAATAGTTAGGACTGCAGCAATGTGGAATGAAGAACATCAGATGTTTGTTAAACCTAGCACAAAACCGACAACCAGTGACGTCATGGTCTGGGCCTAGACACGGGATACAATAGGAATGGAAATCCTTATGAGGTATTTGCTTCCCACAAGAAATACAGTTATTAACTTTTACTGACATCGGTCTGAGGCAAGAAAAAAAGTTTCCCCAATGGGGTACTTAGCTTTGTAGAAGACTTCGGTTCTGGATTCGGAATGAAAATCTCAGGAGACGGCCGACCGGCACTTGCGAACTGCTTTTGCTTCGGGCACCGCATGGCAAGAAAGACTGAAGAAAATGGCGTCGGCTGCATCCTACATACCCCTGTCGCACTGACGTTGGGGAGGAGGCGACAGCAACCGACGCCAGACCAAGACTTTGGAACTCGGGCTGACTGGGGAGCCGCCTGACGTCCGGATAACCCAAGTGTAATGACTGCAGCAGTGTAACACGATGAACATCCAGTTACTCGAAAAAATCAGGATACCAGGATAACGAACCAAAGTGCAAAACGAAAATAATTTATTTGTCAGCTTCACCAGCACAGCGTTAAAAACACTTAGAACACATCCAGAGTATAGTATATCATCAAGCGCTTTCACCCGGGCCCTCCCAGGCTTTCTCAAGACATTTAATACATTGTTTGGTAGATTCATTTATACTACTCCTGCCACACTTAATTATTTAATTGATTCGCAATTAATCACTTATTACATTGTATTTAAAAAGATAGAATCCCTTTTAGCATTGTCACAAGTTGATGGTATTAATTTTGTTACAATTTTGTAATAAACCATCCCTTGTTCCACTCTACTATGGGATACAAAACCATAGTTTGTCATGAAATGCTTGAACCATTATTAACATCTAGAAATACATATTTAAAAAACTATATGTTAAAAACGTGCATAAACAATGTGAGTAAAGAAACTTAAGTAAAAAACTTTCCAAAACTGCTGAACCTACTAGTAGCTACACTGGCTGTTGGTTGAAATGTCAGCATTCTTCAATAATTCATAACTATATCATACTAAAAACTAATTAACTAAAATCTTTATAATACCCCATTCTGTACGTTCACATACATGTCATAAATATTGTGCACCCTATATTTATTTCTTTAGGTTTTTAGTTTTGACAAAATCTTCCTACCAATACCAAGTGTTGTGTCCCATAATTATACACCTCTCCAAATTCTAAAAACTGCTATACTAAAAATCTTATATTGTTAAAACTTATATAACCCCTGCCCTATCTTATGTCCCTAGTGGTCAATGAAGAACATTACATGTTCTAATTTGTTATTATGTTATATTAAATCTATGCTCCTCTCCTTCTTAGCAGACTTATCCTGCTAAATGGCTCCTTTATGGCCAGGGGGCTTAGCTATTTCTATTCTTTATTTGTTCCACTTTTTTGTTATTGCTCTATAGCTTGGCTCTTCTAATTCTTAGCAAGCTGGCAATACTAATAGCTCCATTGAGGCCAGGTGATTTAGCTGCTTCTAATCTTATCTGCCAAAGCAGTTCTTTAAATTCTAATGATGTCTCCCAGTCACCTCCTCTAGGGTTAATATTTGCCTGCTCTAGCACTATAAACTTTAACTCCATTCCTTCACAAACTAATGAGTGCTTAAAAAAGGCATTTGTTTCTTTACCTTTACTAATATCGTAAAGGTGCTCATATATTCTTTTTGCCAGTGTCTTCTCCGTTTTCCCTATGTAAAAACTTTGGCAATACTGGCACAACCCAAGGTAAACCACTCCCTTCGCCTTACAATTAAAGTACCCGGGCGATTTTATATACATTTTTCTTGCCTTCAAATAAAACCCTTTTTTGTTAATAATGTTGGGGCACTGCTTACAAGTATTACATTTAAATGTTCCAGTCTTTCGATCCATCCCACTTTGACTTACTTCATGGTTTATTTCAAGCAATTCTTTCAAGTTTTTATTTCGTCTTCTAATAAACTGTGGTTTGTCTCCAAACATTTTCTTAAATTCCTCATTCATGGTTATTATTGGCCAATATTTATTAATAGCCTTCTCCACTGATGCACTTTCATTGCAATTTGTGTGAACAAAAAGACATCTTTTCTCTTTTATTTCATTGTCTGTTTTACTATGCTCATATCTACGCTCTTCTCCTAATAGAGGGAAGTATTTCTCTTTTCTTTGACTTTTTACTTCTGATGTTACTGCGTCTATTAACTGTGTGGGATAGCCCTTTTCCTGAAATAATCTCTTCAAAAATAGACATTCATCGTTAAACAAATTTTCTTCACTACACATTCTAGCTGCCCTAATTACTTGTCCTTTGATAACTCCTTTCCTTTGAAATAAAGGATGATTGCTATTATAGTGCAAGAACATATTAGAATAACTATCTTTTCTATGTATACAAGACATAAAACAATCTTTTTCTGTGTTCTTCCGTAAATCTACATCAAGATATTGTAAACTGTCAATACTTATGTTGCATGTGAATTTCAAAAAGTTTGTACTACTGTTAATGTATTCAATGAATTGTTCGAGTTCTTCCTTGCTGCCCTTCCAAAAAATACAAATATCGTCCAAATAGCGTTGGTAATGTACCAGGTGTTCCACCCACCGTGTGTTAAATATGTATTTTGACTCCCAGTACCCTAACACTATGTTGGCGTAAGCAGAGGCACACGGGGTCCCCATGGCTACTCCCCTTTTTTGTCTAAATAGTTCCCAACAAAAGTATACAAAGTTGTTATTTAAAATAACTTCCATGAATTCAACAAGCAATGCTATCATTTTGCCTCCTAGCATGGAATGTTCAGCTAACATTTCATTGAACCATGCTAAGCCAATTTCATGTGGAATGCTTGGAAATAATTCCACTACATCCACTGTAACCATATACTCAGTTTCATGGTAAAATTCTTTTTTAATACTTCGTAAAAATTCCCAGGAGTCTTTACATAAAGATTTTAGGGATGCTGTGTACTTTTTCAATATTGCATCCACAAACTTCCCTAGTGGTTCGGTAATTCCCTTGGCTCCTGCTACAATAGGTCTAAATACTAATGGTTGTAGCCCTTTGTGCACCTTGGGAATACCGAAAATGATGGGGGTCACTGGCTTGGGGACCAACAAATAATTGTACAATTGCTCATTTATTGCCCCTTGATATAAATTGTCTTCTAACCTATATTTAATTTTGGCATATGCAACATTCCTTTCATTTATGGATACCTGGTTATATTGCTCATTGTCATGTAAATGTGTATGTAAAGCAGCTGTGTAGTCATGTTGATACATAAGAACTACACCTCCCCCTTTGTCCGTTTTCATTAAAAAATTAAACAGCGAAGGAATTAGGGTAATCAATTGGTAAGATGCATCAGAAAAGTTGTTACCTTTTGAAATATCTTTGATGCATACATTTCGAATTTCTGTTTCTACCATTTCTTCGAATGTTTTAAGGACTGGGTGCAGCGGGGGGTTCCATGTGCTCTTCCTATGTAATTTGCTGCTATCTGGTAAATTCCCTTTCAAATTCACTGTTAAATTCAGTTGCCTTGTGTAGAGTTTTAAATCTAAAATTGTCTTGGGTACATTGATAGTATTGTTTGGGACAAAATGAAGTCCTTTGGTAAATACGTCAAAAAATAAGCTACTAACTTCTATTTCCGTGTAATTGAATATAGAAAAATTGCCCTCTTTAATAACATTGCAGCATAAATTGTGTGTATCCTCGGTTTCATAAGTTATGTGATCTATTCTATCTATTATTGTCTCCTTGGGGGGTTCCATCTCCTGGTGTGGGTGCTCACTAATCTGTTCCTCTGTCTCCCCTGACCAAACTGAAAATCCTGCTGGCCTAACCTGGGTTGGTTAGGTTGTTGGTTGTATTTCTGCGCCAGCCTCTCACTTCTTCTTGGGCCCTGGTCATCAAAACCCTCGTTAAAAACATTGTCTTGTTCATTGTCAGCATTGTTGTTGGGGTTCTGATCTCTCGCCCATCTATTCCTACCATATATCCTGTATGCCTGTCCTGTATTGTAATCATGTAAATCATGCTCTAACTTTTTTATTTTTCTGTTTACAATCCGGACACAATGACTATCTATCTCATTAAATGTACTTTCATAATCTTTTTTTATGCTACCAAACATAATATCTTTAACAATGCTATTATTCAGTACATTAACTTCCTCCAGCAACACTGAAGCTTTGACTTCATAATCTTTAATCATTAACCCTAGCATTTCAAGCCCCGTTCTATTAAACAAGGCTATCAGTTCTCTATACAGTTCACTGCCAGGTAAAGCATTGTTTGGAAATTTAGCAATACGCAGTCCCTTAGGGACTCTCTTTACATTTAAACATTCTGACAAGTAGTCAATTTCAAGTTTGGTTGATTTGTAGGAAAACAATTTGTTGTTGAAATCCTTAAGTTTTGATTCTAGGTTACTATTTACAGTTTCACAGGTCTGAACAGTACCTTGCCCAAAGGAAAAACCTTTGTTAGTCCATTTGTTAAAGTTGAAGTCTCTTTCGGATCCGGAGGTAGTAGTATGATTAATTCCTCGCTTGCTTCTCGCTTGTTGCGTGTTTGCAGAGTCCGTGTTGGTACTTCCACCCATTTCGGCATTTCCTGTAAACCCGGTTGTGGGCCTTCCGGAAACAAGGTCACATACAGCAAAAAGTTGTTCTTGGTTAGCCGGTACTTCGTTATTGTTTTGCGAAGCATTGTTTGTTAGCAATCCTGTTAGTTGGGAAAGCAGGCACATCATCTGTTTGAACTCACGTCTCGTTACTGGGACATCGTCCATTCCTTCCTCATTGCTTTGTAAAATCTCTGGTGTATCACAATATTCCGCACTAGCCGTTCGCTCAGCCATGGATCCTGTATCGCCACAAACTGATCACAAAACAAAACTCCTTGTTGAAACAACACCAACTGGTAATTCGAAAAAATCAGGATACCAGGATAACGAACCAAAGTGCAAAACGAAAATAATTTATTTGTCAGCTTCACCAGCACAGCGTTAAAAACACTTAGAACACATCCAGAGTATAGTATATCATCAAGCGCTTTCACCCGGGCCCTCCCAGGCTTTCTCAAGACATTTAATACATTGTTTGGTAGATTCATTTATACTACTCCTGCCACACTTAATTATTTAATTGATTCGCAATTAATTACTTATTACATTGTATTTAAAAAGATAGAATCCCTTTTAGCATTGTCACAAGTTGATGGTATTAATTTTGTTACAATTTTGTAATAAACCATCCCTTGTTCCACTCTACTATGGGATACAAAACCATAGTTTGTCATGAAATGCTTGAACCATTATTAACATCTAGAAATACATATTTAAAAAACTATATGTTAAAAACGTGCATAAACAACGTGAGTAAAGAAACTTAAGTAAAAAACTTTCCAAAACTGCTGAACCTACTAGTAGCTACACTGGCTGTTGGTTGAAATGTCAGCATTCTTCAATAATTCATAACTATATCATACTAAAAACTAATTAACTAAAATCTTTATAATACCCCATTCTGTACGTTCACATACATGTCATAAATATTGTGCACCCTATATTTATTTCTTTAGGTTTTTAGTTTTGACAAAATCTTCCTACCAATACCAAGTGTTGTGTCCCATAATTATACACCTCTCCAAATTCTAAAAACTGCTATACTAAAAATCTTGTATTGTTAAAACTTATATAACCCCTGCCCTATCTTATGTCCCTAGTGGTCAATGAAGAACATTACATGTTCTAATTTGTTATTATGTTATATTAAATCTATGCTCCTCTCCTTCTTAGCAGACTTATCCTGCTAAATGGCTCCTTTATGGCCAGGGGGCTTAGCTATTTCTATTCTTTATTTGTTCCACTTTTTTGTTATTGCTCTATAGCTTGGCTCTTCTAATTCTTAGCAAGCTGGCAATACTAATAGCTCCATTGAGGCCAGGTGATTTAGCTGCTTCTAATCTTATCTGCCAAAGCAGTTCTTTAAATTCTAATGATGTCTCCCAGTCACCTCCTCTAGGGTTAATATTTGCCTGCTCTAGCACTATAAACTTTAACTCCATTCCTTCACAAACTAATGAGTGCTTAAAAAAGGCATTTGTTTCTTTACCTTTACTAATATCGTAAAGGTGCTCATATATTCTTTTTGCCAGTGTCCTCTCCGTTTTCCCTATGTAAAAACTTTGGCAATACTGGCACAACCCAAGTGGGTGGGTGGAACACCTGGTACATTACCAACGCTATTTGGACGATATTTGTATTTTTTGGAAGGGCAGCAAGGAAGAACTCGAACAATTCATTGAATACATTAACAGTAGTACAAACTTTTTGAAATTCACATGCAACATATGTATTGACAGTTTACAATATCTTCATGTAGATTTACGGAAGAACACAGAAAAAGATTGTTTTATGTCTTGTATACATAGAAAAGATAGTTATTCTAATATGTTCTTGCACTATAATAGCAATCATCCTTTATTTCAAAGGAAAGGAATTATCAAAGGACAAGTAATTAGGGCAGCTAGAATGTGTAGTGAAGAAAATTTGTTTAACGATGAATGTCTATTTTTGAAGAGATTATTTCAGGAAAGGGGCTATCCCACACAGTTAATAGACGCAGTAACATCAGAAGTAAAAAGTCAAAGAAAAGAGAAATACTTCCCTCTATTAGGAGAAGAGCGTAGATATGAGCATAGTAAAACAGACAATGAAATAAAAGAGAAAAGATGTCTTTTTGTTCACACAAATTGCAATGAAAGTGCATCAGTGGAGAAGGTTATTAATAAATATTGGCCAATAATAACCATGAATGAGGAATTTAAGAAAATGTTTGGAGACAAACCACAGTTTATTAGAAGACGAAATAAAAACTTGAAAGAATTGCTTGAAATAAACCATGAAGTAAGTCAAAGTGGGATGGATCGAAAGACTGGAACATTTAAATGTAATACTTGTAAGCAGTGCCCCAACATTAACAAAAAAGGGTTTTATTTGAAGGCAAGAAAAATGTATATAAAATCGCCCGGGTACTTTAATTGTAAGGCGAAGGGAGTGGTTTACCTTGGGTTGTGCCAGTATTGCCAAAGTTTTTACATAGGGAAAACGGAGAGGACACTGGCAAAAAGAATATATGAGCACCTTTACGATATTAGTAAAGGTAAAGAAACAAATGCCTTTTTTAAGCACTCATTAGTTTGTGAAGGAATGGAGTTAAAGTTTATAGTGCTAGAGCAGGCAAATATTAACCCTAGAGGAGGTGACTGGGAGACATCATTAGAATTTAAAGAACTGCTTTGGCAGATAAGATTAGAAGCAGCTAAATCACCTGGCCTCAATGGAGCTATTAGTATTGCCAGCTTGCTAAGAATTAGAAGAGCCAAGCTATAGAGCAATAACAAAAAAGTGGAACAAATAAAGAATAGAAATAGCTAAGCCCCCTGGCCATAAAGGAGCCATTTAGCAGGATAAGTCTGCTAAGGAGGAGAGGAGCATAGATTTAATATAACATAATAACAAATTAGAACATGTAATGTTCTTCATTGACCACTAGGGACATAAGATAGGGCAGGGGTTATATAAGTTTTAACAATATAAGATTTTTAGTATAGCAGTTTTTAGAATTTGGAGAGGTGTATAATTATGGGACACAACACTTGGTATTGGTAGGAAGATTTTGTCAAAACTAAAAACCTAAAGAAATAAATATAGGGTGCACAATATTTATGACATGTATGTGAACGTACAGAATGGGGTATTATAAAGATTTTAGTTAATTAGTTTTTAGTATGACATAGTTATGAATTATTGAAGAATGCTGACATTTCAACCAACAGCCAGTGTAGCTACTAGTAGGTTCAGCAGTTTTGGAAAGTTTTTTACTTAAGTTTCTTTACTCACATTGTTTATGCACGTTTTTAACATAGTTTTTTAAATATGTATTTCTAGATGTTAATAATGGTTCAAGCATTTCATGACAAACTATGGTTTTGTATCCCATAGTAGAGTGAAACAAGGGATGGTTTATTACAAAATTGTAACAAAATTAATACCGTCAACTTGTGACAATGCTAAAAGGGATTCTATCTTTTTAAATACAATGTAATAAGTGATTAATTGCGAATCAATTAAATAATTAAGTGTGGCAGGAGTAGTATAAATGAATCTACCAAACAATGTATTAAATGTCTTGAGAAAGCCTGGGAGGGCCCGGGTGAAAGCGCTTGATGATATACTATACTCTGGATGTGTTCTAAGTGTTTTTAACGCTGTGCTGGTGAAGCTGACAAATAAATTATTTTCGTTTTGCACTTTGGTTCGTTATCCTGGTATCCTGATTTTTTCGAATTACCAGTTGGTGTTGTTTCAACAAGGAGTTTTGTTTTGTTAACATCCAGTTACTCCACTGGCCAAGCTTATGCCCAAACAGCAGTCAGCTCTTTCCCATAACCCAGCTCCTTTTCTCAATTTGTCTGGCAACACCTCTGTTACCTATCTACAGAAAAATTCACTGTAGTACTCCAACTTACTTCCTCAACAGCATTTGGTTCACCTTGATCTACTCACCTTTATGAACATGTTTCTAGATCGCCTACCTCCAAATTCTAACAATCTCCTCTTTTATACGATTCCATTTGCAATAATTCAGTAATCTGCAACACTCCAAGCTCTCTGCAGTCTGCTTTCTTCCTCTACCACCAGGTTTCAACATCTATCGTACTGACAGATCCCCTAAAAAAGGTGGCGGTGTAGCCATACTCTACTCAGACCGCTTAAACCTGTCTCCTATCACTATCCCCATCCCCAATTTCTATCCTGCTGAACTTCTCATCCTAAACTGCCATCTCAACTCACACAAGAAATTTGCTGTCACTTCTATCTACATCCCCCCTGGGAATAATATACCCACCCTAGAAAATATCCTATCCTGGTTCAGTCACAACTTAGTCTATGAAACCCTCATTCTTGATTATGTCAATATAGATTGGTCCAAACTTACTACTGACTCACCACAATCCAGCATCAACTTGCATGGTTTCGCTCAACTAATTACACCCCCACCAGTTTCAATAAAGACTTGTCATACAGTTCCACCATTGACTGGATACTCACCAACTCTCCTCACCTCTATCATAGCCCATGTACCCTGACTCCTTAAGTGATAACCTCCCCACCTCTATCCTTAGACACACCTCCCAGACATACAAACCACACATATTTAGAGATTGCCATAAGCTCTCCAACTTCAATAACACACAGTTTAATTCCATGCTAGTATTGACTGGTCCATCCTTAAATACATCCCTCTTGATGATGCTGTCACTAAATTTAACATTTTCCTAGATACCCTTAATTCCCTTGCTCCCTCCAGGAAAATAAAATTAAATCAAATCATGCTCCATGGTTCTCTAAGTATACTAGAGCACTAATGCATACAAGGGATAGGACCTGGAAGTTATGGCTTAAAACCAGGCATACACCCCATCTACTTAAATACAGACAATTATGTAACTTAGTTAAGAAATTGATCACCAAAGACAAGACTTCTTACTACAACTCTCCTCAACTGGACAATAGGTCCAACCCGCGCAACTTCTTAACTACTCAACAACATACTTTACCCTGGCAAGCCTTCTTGCCCCTCACCCTACCCCAACAAATCTCCTCCTGAAATTGCTACCCTACTCAACAAACACTTCATTGACACTATCCAAAACCATACACCCTCAAATACTAATGCTGAAGCTATCACTACTACCAACAACCCTCAGCCAGAATCTCTTCTCATTTAAACCTTGTCAGCTTCCTACATCAAATCTCTTCTTAAGCTTAAACCATGTTCTCCCTCTACCAATAACCTACCTCCTACATTTCTCAAACTCTCTGCTGAATCTATAGCCTATCCTATTATCCATTCTTATTAACATATCTATACAACAGGCTACAGTTCCTATCATCTGGAAATCCTTCTATTGTATCCCACTGCATAAAGGTGGCAACTCCACTGATCCATCTATCATCCCATTGCTATTCTTTCTCCCATCTCCAAGTTGCTCGAAAAATGCATACATTCACAACTTCTCAACCATCTCCTCCAACACAAACTTCTCACTCCCACTCAGCATGGTTTCCGTCCCCACCACAGCACATCCACCACCTTCCTCTCTTTCACTTATACCATAGCCAATGCCCTTGATAACTATCAGCTAGTATCCTGCCTCTTCCTTGATCTTTCCAAAGTCTTTGACACAGACTCACCCTATACTACTTTCTAAATTATCTAAACTCAACCTCTCTTCTTCCCTACTTGCCTGGTTCTCCAGCTATCTCTCAAGTAGGCAGCAATCTGTCAAATGGCTCTCCTCCTGCTCTCCTTTTGTATCTATTCCAACAGGTGTTCCTCAAGGCTCTATCTTGGGTCCCTCTTCTTATTTAATATCTTTACAAACTAATCACCTCTTGCAGACAATCTTCTCTTATACAATATGCAGATGACTCGACACTCATCTCAATCTTTAGTAGTATCACAGACCTTCTCACCCTTACTCAAAACTCCTTTCTATCCACAGAGAAATGGCTATCTGACAATCTGCTTATCCTTAACCCTAAGACCAAGCTCCTGCTCTTTCTCCACCGCTCTTTTTCCAATCACAAATCTACATTTACCATAACATCCTCTAACAATACAATCATAAAACCTGAACCACACACTAAACTGTTAGGCGTCATTATAGATGATGAGCTCAAATTTAACTTACACTTACTGGAAGGAATTAAAAAATAAAAAATAAAAAAAACACACCACAAACTTGGCTTGCTCTATCATAACAAAAGATTTCTTACTCCAAATGCTAGACTCTCCCTAGCACAGTCCTTCCTCCTGCCCACACCTCTCTACGCAGCACCAATACTAACCAATATACTAGCTACCATGACCAAACTGCAACAAACTTACCATAAAATTGCAAGATTCATTACTAACTCCCCCTACAACTCCCACCACTGCCTTGCCCTGAACTCATCACAATGGTTCGAATTCCCTCAACTACTGCTACTTTCTCAATTTCAAGTTATTCACTCCATTCTATACAGGCCTTCATCCTGTCCAGCTCTCACTACTCTTGTATCTACCTATACCCCTTCTAGAACCCTCCACACCTCTAACCAACAACGTCTCAATGCAGATCATCCAAAGAACAACATAGGCAAACTGCAACACAACTGCTCTACAAGCCCACACTTGGAACAAACTTCCTCTGAACATCCGCTCCATCATACACCCTGCACACTTTAAAAAGGAACTCTAACATTATCTTCTCAACACTAAATCATGTCTCTGCTTAGAACCTTCCTGATATGTCCCCTTTATACAACTGGTGCTCCTTCCCTCTGAACTCCTGAACGTACCTATACCTTCCTACAAAGCCTATGCAATGAAATCTGATTCACTTTTATATCTTATTTGATAACTTGTATACAACTTATTTTGTACATTTAAAAAAAAAACATTACGTGTTCATATGCTCATTTCTTTGAGAAAACTCTCTTGCTATAATTTGAATATGTTTGAGTCATATTTGTATTAATATGTTATGGAGTTATAATTGGTTATGGTACTTTCTATGTTTTGTTACCTATGTTATCATAATTGTTTTTGTAATTGGAGCTTTTCTCCTCGGGTCTCCACTGAAAACGGGCTCCTGCCCAGCTGGACCAACCCGGTTAACAAATGTCAAATAAAATAAAATAAATACATTTTGGAAAAATCTGACAGCAGCAGCTCTCTGGTGCTACCTACTGACCAAAAAGAATACGGAATATTTCCCAGTGCCCTTGCCAAACTTCCCCTAGTCATTATGACCACCATCTTGGGTCTCCCCTGTAAAGGGATTAATGGCCTAATGGAACAGTCTACAAACCAAAAAAATAATTAACTCCCCTTTGGTGCTGGAAGTTCAGAAAACTGTAATTTCTACTCCCACACCAGTTATTTGGGTTAACTTTGAATCACTGACAATGCAGTTTACTATAAGAGTGCGCTATCCACTGGATGAGTCATTATAGGTTAAACCAAGTTTCCATATGTCTGAGTAGGTGGTTGCACAGGTGGATATTTAAGATCCACCAACATTTTACTAGAGAGTGTAGGGTCCTTTAACTATCAAATCAGCATAATACACAATCCACTACTTACAATAAATCAACATTCCTTCTCCCTTTTTTACATTTGCATAAACAAAAAAACTTCATAGTACCTTACCACTCCTTATCCTCCCTATTTCATTCATAGCCACTTTTCTGATGTTTTCACTCATCTCATTTTTATTATACCAAACTTCACTGTATCTACCAATCACAACTGCCACATATAAGAAATTCTGTATCCATTATATCCCAATTAGCTTTTCAGTACCTTTATAAAAAAAAAATCTAACACCTGCATATTCATCTTTTCACTATTCTAATCTCTCATGCCTGTGAAAAATTATTTTACATTAAAAAAAAGTCTCAACTGTTTACTTGCAAGACACAACAACCTTTCAGATAACTTGCTTGTACTTCAAAGCTGCCCTTACTGGACATTTACGGTCACTCTGCACACAAAAGAAAAATGTTCACATTCCTTAACATACCCAAGCATTTTTCCTAGATATAACAGATGCTTTACTTTTGCTTACGATAATACTAATCCCATAATGGGTGGCTGTGGTGGTGCAGCAGTTAGCATTGCCGTCTCACACCAAGAGGCTCTCTCGGTTCAATCCTCGGCTGGGGTGCCTTCTGTGCGGAGTCTGCATGTCCTCCCTGTGGTTGCGTGGGTTTCCTCCTGTTCAGGTTTCCTCCCACATCCCAAAGACACGCTATAGGTGGATTGGACACTCTAAATTGGCCCTAGGTGTGAGTGCGCGCGTGTGTGCCTTCTCTGGAAGGCTGGGTGCTAGGCTGGTAACTCGACACCGTAAAACTCCACTGCCAGTAATGAGCAGACAGGTGATCCGCTGTGGCAACACCTAACCGGGAAAAGCTGAAAGAAAACTTATCCCATAATGTTTTCATACCATTTGTCACTTCTATTACAAGACTTTTCCATTACTTTACTCATACATTCAATAACTTCTCACTCAATTTCTCATCACTTTCTTTCACATTTTCTTCGATCACATCAATTAAAAACTTTGCTTATATTCTACACTTCATATTTTAGTCACAAGATATTTTACTTTGTAACAGTCAATACACAAAATAAATGCACTAAGCCGCAAAAACACTGGAATGTATCTTATGTATTGCACACTATACACCTTTTTAACAGAATTAATCTAGAATCCCAAATGGCTTAAACAACTTACAACAGATCCTCTTAGTGCCTTTCTGGAAATAAAAACTCAATAGCAACAGCCTTTCTTAATATTATTGAATGCATTATGTAAACCTTTTTCTAAAAAAGGTAAGTTTCAGGATATGGATGCAACACATCCTTAAACTCATTATTAAATCATTCCATTGTTTTAGCATAATCTGTCCACCCCTGAATTTAATGCCAAACTCTTCAATAATATGCAAAATATATTACCACCTATTTCTCCACATGCTTTGGAAAGGTTGGCATGATAGTGAAGGTCTTCACCTCCTATGCACAAGGTTGGATCTTGTCCTCCAATCAGCGAATGTATGGAGTTAACACGTTCTCCCTGTGTCTCTGTGGGGTTTCTCCCACCTCCCATAAACATGCTGAGATTTTTCACCTCAAATTCATAAAATGGAGTTGTGGCAGAAATGCAAACTCTAGACGGTGCCTATAGGGTGAACAGTTGTGCAGAGCAACCACTTTGGGCATCAACTATGGCAAGCAGTATCCTCTAGAAAGGTAAGCACTGATCATAGAGGGCACACCGTGTCAGGACTAGCCACTCGATGTAAAAAACGACTCTTGGCGATTTGATATTGTTGACTAAGTGTGTTGAGGATCCAATTTACTCTGACCTACGCTAGGGACCCATGCTAACAGTGAGAGAGGTGTGTACCCCTACTGGCCAGTGTATGCCTGCCATAAAGCCCAACAACCCTGGGTCAATAAGTTAATGGTTGGCCGGTGTCAAGCTGCCCAGCTTGGGTTATTTGGGATAGCTCTCTTCAGCAAAAGCTGGACATAGAACCCAATCAACCTGCCAAACATGAAGAAGTAATGCACTCAATAGAGTTTCACTAACAGAACACAGCTTGGACGTGGATGACATGAGGAGGAGAAGACTGGATATGCTATGTACCCAGGAAACAAGATGGCAGGGCACTGCAGCAAAGCCACTTGGCTTGGAATTCGGATTCTTCTACTCAAGAGGTCACACTAGCAATGAGGTGGGAACTGTGATGAGAAAAGGGCTTAAAACAGTAACAGATATCATAATTAGTGACAGACTTATAGCAATCAGACTCCAGCATGAGTATAGGGGACTATTTACAATTTCAGACTATGCTGGGCTGCGAGTGAGGAATGGTGCACATTCAGGCAGCAGTTGCAGGACCTACTAGATAAAGCAGGATAAAATGGTGCTGATAATGGGTGACCTGCATGCACATATAGTGCCAGACAAGAAGATACGAGTATTGTCTGGGTCCACATGGATGGAGTAACAGAAATAAAGGACACCATTCTAGACCTCTGTCTGGAAAACGGCTTGATAGCGGCCAAAACATGGTTCAACGAGCAAGAGTCACAAGATCACACACAAAAGTGGCCGACATGCAATTCAGGTAAACTTCCTCTTTATAAGGAAAAGGTACAAGGATAAAAATCAGTGATAGCCAAGTCATCTTCAGTGAGACAGTCAGCCCCACAGCATAAACCACTGGTTGCCACAATCAGCTGCAACTAGTCATCAGAAAAGGTTCTAACATCAACAGAAACCAGGCTGTAAGACCTAGAAGCTGACTGGAAAGAAAGCACAAGAGTTCAAGTAATTACTCAGGGTTCTAGCACCTCAGAAAAAAGATGAAATTGGTACAGCTGAAAAAGAACTGCAGGCACCTATAGAACAGATATGCGGCCAAGTCAGATATGGAAATAAGGTACATAATGAAAGCAGGTGGTGGAATTCAGAACACCAGAATGTTATCAAAACAAGGGAGGAGTGCAGAAAAAAGTAAGACAGAAAAGACAGACCAGGCTAAGAAGGAATATGGATTGATTAGACAGGCCGAGAGAGGAGCTGCAACAGCAAAGAAAGTACCATACATGTAGATGTTAGAGTGCTAATACAGCTGCAGTCATAACAGATGTGTTCTCCTGCCATCAGGCGGGTCCTCGGTCGGCCGAATTCCAACGTCTAGGTCCGGCGTTGGTTGTCGTCACTTCTTCCCTGACGTCAGTGTGACAGGGGCATAAAAGAACCAGCAGACACCATTTTCTTCAGTTTTTCTTGTCCCAGATGTCAGGTGCTCCCCAGAAGGAAGGTAAAACATAAATTTATGTAGTAAAGCAAATGCAATATAATCAAAAAACAGTAGTTGCAAGCAAATACACCATAAAAGAATACCCCAATGAGGTTGTATGAGGAGGTGTTAGCCATAAGGCCTGTCCCAAGAGGGGAAGGAGGGAGGGAAACCTGGACTGCAGCTGTATTAGCACTCGAACATCTACATTTATGGTAGTTACAAAACTGTACTATGTTCATCGTGCATACAGCTGCAGTCATAACAGATGGGTAGAATCCCAAAGCTAATAAAGGGGTGGTAGGCACTAAGTGGAACTAGATGGAGCCAGGATGCCCTGCAAGACTGCAGTGGCAAAGCCTGTTCTAGTTTTGGAGTATAAAGGTAGGTGATGGTGCTTGGAGAAAGTATGTACAGAATCCAAGTGGCTGCTTCCAAAATATCTTTGGTAGGAACCCCCCTGAGGAAAGCTGCAGAGGTAGCTGTGGCCCTTGTGGAGTGAGATCTGATGCCTGTAGGTACAGATTTACCGTGAAAAGAGTAACAAAAGCGTATGCAGTGGGCTATCCATTTTGAGACCGTCTGTTTGGAAATAGGCTTCCCTTGAGCACCTGTAGCATAGGACACAGAGTTGCTCTGATTTTCTGAAAGGCTTTGTTCTGTCCAAATAATAACGGAGCTGTCTGTGAATGTCCAAGGAATGTAGTAGCCTTTCCCCTTTGTTTTGTGGATTAGGGTAAAACGTAGTTAAGTGGATAGCCTGATTCAAGGCTACCCTGGGTACTACCTTTGGCATAAATGAAGGATTGGTTAGTAAGGAAACTCTGTCCTGATGGAAAATGATGAAAGGCTGCACAGCCATGAGGGCTTGTAGATCCAAAACCCTGCGTGCTGAGGTGATAGCTAGAAGGAAGGCTGTTTTCCATGACAAGTATTGCAGATCTGTTGAAGCAGCTGGCTCAAAAGGAGGCAGGGTTAGTTTTTCTAGAATGAAATTGAGGTCCCAAGCCGGTACTGGTTGCTTCCTTGGGGGTTTTATATTCTTAGCCCCTCTGAGGAACTGTCTTAAGAGAGGGTGAGAGAATAAAGGAGGATCAGTGTTGTACTCTGCAGAAATGGCTGAGGCATGGATTTTGATGGAGGAGAATGAAAGTCCACTGCTTAGCAGCTCGGCTAGGTAAATGTAGTATTTGAGGTAAATTCAGTATTCCAGGATTCTGACCCTTTTCCTGATTCCAGACACAAAACCGTTTCCATTTTGCGGAGTAGGCTTTTCTAGTAGAAGGTCTTCTGGCCTCCAAAATGACATCCTGCACCTCCTTGGAGAGTAGGGTCTGCTGTGAATTTAAGGAATCCTCCATGCAGCTAGATTGAGTGTTTTCAGCTGACTGTGAAGAGTTTTGAAGTTGTGCTGAGTCAGTAGAAGAGGCATTAGAGGCAGGATCCATGGTGGGGAATGCGTCAGGCTCCTCAGGAGTGGGTACCAGTGTTGTCTTGGCCAGTCTGGAGCAATGAGAATCATCTTTGGTCTGTCTGTTCTGGCTTTTAATAGAACTTTGGCCAGCAGTGGAAGAGGAGGAAAGGCATAAACCGTCATTGTTATCCAACTGAAAGAGTGCGTCCACTTTCCAGGCCTGTGGATGAAAGGTCCTTGAGCAGAATTTTGTCAATTGGTAATTTCTGTGGGTGGCAAAGAGATCTATGTCTGGCCTTCCCCATGCTTGAATTATCACTGTAAAAACTTGAGGATGCAACTTCCATTCGTGTGCATCTGTCATATTTCTGCTCAGGTTGTCTGCCAATGTGTTCTCCTTCCCTGGCAGGAATTGTGCTTTAAGTTGGATTTGCAATTCCAGAGCCGTGTTCCAAAGTGACATGGCTAGTCTGCACAGGGGGTATGAATGAGTTCCTCCCTGTTTATGTACCACATCACTGTGGTGTTGTCTGTTCTTATCAATAGCTGCCCTGGATGCAGTAGGTCTTTGAAAGCCATAACAGCATTTATTACTGCTAGCATTTCCTTTTGATTGATGTGTAGGTGCTTCTCTCTTTGTGACCATTTGCCCTGAATGCACCGATCTGTCATGTGCGCCCCCCAGGCGTAGTCCGAGGCGTCTGTTGTGATGACTTGATTTGCTTGAGGCTTGCAGAATGGGAGACCTATGTTTCTTTGGCATGCTTGAGCCCAACACAGAAATTCCTTTTGAAGACATGGAATCAGTGGTATGATTGCTTCCAAACAGTGGCTGTGTTGAGACCATAAGTTTTTTAGGTACCACTGAAGTTTCCTCATATGCAGCTTTGCACATGGGATTAGTAGGATGCCAGATGCCATGAATCCCACAGCCTGCAGGATTTTCCTTGCAGTCAGCGTGGTGAATGTTGCCAGTTTTCTGAAGTATTGAGTTAATTGCCCTTGTTTCTCTGGCGTGAGGTAGGCCATCTGGGTGTTTGTATCCAAGCTGGCACCCAGGAAAATTATTGCTTGAGAGGGTATTAGTCTTGACTTCTTTTTGTGGACTGTGTATCCCAGAGATTTCAACAACATTATTACAAACGCCAGGTGTTTCAGAAGAGTTTGTTTGCTGTCCGCTTGGATCAGGCAGTCGTCCAAACATGGGTATATTTGTATCTCTTGAAGTCTGCAGAAGGCAATTACTGATGCCAGGCATTTCGTGAACACTCTGGGCGCAGTAGATAAGCCAAAGGACAATGCAGAGAATTGATAATTGGTTGAACCTGCAAGAAATCTGAGGTATCTTCTGCAATCTTGTCTGACTGGGATGTGCAGGTATGCCTCCTTGACGTCCAATGTCACCAGCCAAGACTCCTTGCCCAACATGGGAAGAAGCTGCTGTAATGTGAGCATCTTGAACTTTGGTACGAGTAAATATGTGTTTAGGATGGATAGGTCCAAAATAGGTCTCCAATCTTTGCCCTTCCTTGGTACCAGGAATAGTCTGGAATAAAAACCTTGACCCTGTTCTTGTGCAGGTACCTCGAATAGCTTTCATGTCCATGAGATCTGAAATTTGTTTTTGTGCCTCTGCCCTTTGATTGTGTGGCAGGTTTGGCATGCCTCTCATTTTTGGAAGGGTGTGAAAGTAGAATCTGTAGCCTCTGTCTATAATGTCCAGGATCCATTTGCCTTTTGTGACAATATGCCAATTTTTTGAAAATAATGCCAGTTTTCCGCCTAAAGGTGCTGCCATTTGAGCCTTGCTTGGCATGCAAAGGGGAAAGTCATTGGGTCTGCTTTCTGAATGGCTGTGAACTATCCTCACCCCCTCTTGGTGTAGGTGTCTGCCATTGTCTGCCTCTAAATGATCCTTGAGATTGCCCTCTACATCTCGGGCGCCTGTATCTACCTCTTTGAGGTCTGTCCGTGACTGGAAAGGACCGATTTTTTGAAGGCCAATTTCTACTGAAACGTGGCAGTTGTACCTGTAGGAAATCTTTCACTGTTTGCATTGATTTTGCCTTTTCTTCCATTTTCTTTAATACCTCCTCGGCTTTAACACCAAACAATACATCTTTTTGAAGAGGTGCATCTAGTAATTTAGCTTTGACATGATCTGGTAAGGTTTGCTCTTTGAGCCAAGCATGTCTACGTATGACTGATTCTGTAACAGCAGCTCTACAAGCATCAAAACCACATTGCAAGATATGTTTACCCACTTGCTCTGCACTATGCAACAAATCCTGCAACTCCTTCAAGTCTGGTTGTTCAGGTTGTGACATTTCGCTTTTCAACTGAGATAAAAATTGTTGATACTTTAACATATGGAACTGACAGTTTAATGCCCTCATGGTTAAAGTAGCCGAGGTGTATACCTTTTTCCCCCACCTTTCTAAAAGCTCTAGAATCTCTCTCTGAAGGTAATGGATTTTTGGCAGTGGAGGCCTTAATTCCCTTGGGAACCTGTGAAATAGTTTCTGGGTCAGCCGCATGGCTTTTGTATAGGAATTGGTGTGAATCAGGAACCCGGTAATACCTGCCAGGCTTGACTGGAGCTGGAGGTAAAGAATCTGGGTTAAGGCTGGCCTCTGAATACACATAATCTAGTATTGTCTAAGACATGAGGAATAGCCAGAGGCCTGTGCTGAGGGAGCAAGAGGAAATCCCTGAGCCTTTTCTTGGAGTCTGAGCACTCTTGGCCTTCCCAGTGGAAGTGTTCCCTCAAGGTATGCAAAGTTTCCCCAAAAGAGTAATCCTCGGGGGGGGGGGGGACAGAGGGAATGGACTCCTCTGCATCAGAATCTTCGAAAGGGGAGTAAGAATGTTCCTGGTCCTCAGAATGCTCTGAAGTAATGGAGGCCTGGTCTGAGGAAAGATATTCTTCCTCCACTCTGGGCCTTTTGTCCGAGGGGGGTTGAGAACCCCTGATAAGAGTAATCAAATCCTCAGCCATTTTGAGCATCTGCTTTTTAGGCATGGGGCCTTGAGAGGGGCCATGTGGAGCTTGTCTTTTAGAATGCATGGCTGCTTTAGATTTAGTGTAAGCCTTAATGGAAAAAGAAGAAGGCCTGAAGACACCTTGAGAGGTGGCAGGCCTGTCTGAACTCTGAGTTTCCCTGCCAAGAGTGACTTCGGTATCTGTAGTCGGGGTGTGGGCTGAAGAGCCTGCGACCTCGGGCACAGAAGACACCGCTAATGAAGTGTCATCGGTAGTCAGGGGCTGCATAGGCGCCTCGCTGAGAACCAGAGCACATGTAGTCGGCTTTAGCGTGGTGTCGGTAGAAGTCGCGGACCTCGTATGTCTGTCCTTATCTTTACGTCGTTTACTCAAAATTGGAGTCAGAGTATCCGACAACATGTTGTAATTAAACTTTTTGCCAAAATAGTGTTGGGCGAACTCCGCCCGATGCTCAATAGTGTGTGTTGATTGTAGCACAAAAACGACAGGCGGAGACGTCGTGGTCTGGGCCTAAGCAAGGTATACAGAGGGAATGGAAATCCTTATGCGGTATTTGCTTCCCACATGAAATGCAATTATTAACTTTGTCTGACATCGGTCTGCGGCAAGAAAAGTTTCCCCAACGGGGTACTTAGCTTTATAGAAGTCTTCGGTTGAGAAATATTCGTAATCTCAGGAGCTGGCCGACCGGCACTTGCGAACTGCTTCTGCTTCGGGCACCGCGCGGCAAAGACTGAAGAAAATGGCGTCGGCTGGTTCTTTTATACCCCTGTCGCACTGACGTCAGGGAAGAAGCGACGACAACCGACGCCGGACCTAGAGTTTGGAATTCGGCTGACCGAGGACCCGCCTGACGGCAGGAGAACCCATCTGTTATGACTGCAGCTGTATGCACGATGAACATCAAGTCAACAGAGAGAGTCTACTAGCTTTTGTAAAGTGACTTTGTAAACGTCACAAAAATTCTCAGGTTGTAAGGCACAGATAAAGACACTCTTCATAGGGGATTGCCAGCAACAACCTGCTCACCAGTCCAAAGGACATCAAAGGCTGATGGAAGGTGTACTTCCAAGCAGCTTTTGAACAAAGAAAACCACAAACTGTACTGCCCCAGACACAGCCTACTATGAAAGAAGAGATGTCCCCAGTAAAAGTAAAGAAAATTAAGTCATGGAAAGCAGCAGGTTCCGATGAAGTCACACCAGATATGATCAAGAAGGTGGGTGACAGCAGGGAGAAATGGCTCCCGAGGCTACTCACAGCATGATAGAAAGGTGCATCACAAAACTAAAGATCAAGTGCACAAAATAAGAAGGACCAAGGAAAAGAAAGGGATCAGTAGAAAACTTTCCCAACAACAGGAGACGAAGAAACTGAGCATTACGTCGACACATTCAGAGGTTATGAGAACCCATTCTCTTGTTCACAACATCTCTACTTATATTCTGTCTGGTACAGACCTGTCCATTCTAGAGAAGGGTTTGAATTTCATTCCATCGCAAGTCAGCCATTTAAGTGACATTCTAATAGACTTAAGGCTGTTTTGTCGCAATGTCTCACTTAAGGTTTTTTTCAAAGACAGTAAGGTTCTGGACACTAACACTCTAAAAAGTTTTTTCAGGGTTAAGAGCAGCTTTACACCCTTGATGCCACACAATGTTGAGAGCTTTCAGAAAATGTGAGAGTGATTTTTATGACTGGTTTAGGTTAAGCAATAGCAAGAAAAGGTGTAGCTTTTATAATGTTAGTAAAGCTGAGCAGAGTTCTATTGTTTCTCTTAAGCACAATGATAACGTTATTGTAAAACAAGCTGACAAAGGAGAAGCAGTGGTAGTTATGGATTCTTCAGAGTACCTTGCCACTATGAATAATATGCTGTCAGATGATAAAGTATATGAGGTCATTTCCAGAGAACGTGTCAGTAAAATTGTGAAGTTGGTACATGACAATCTCTATGACCTTTTAATGTGTGGACAGATCAGCTGTGAGCTTTATGAATATTTTGTTGTTGAATTTCCAACTTTGCCCGTTATCAAGGGTCTACCCAAAATCCATAAGGGTGTTGTACCAGTACCAATGCGACCCATTGTTGCAGGTGAACGTTGGATCACATCGACCATTTCTTCCTTTGTGGAAGGGCTGTTACGCCCCTTGGTGGATGACATCCCAGTTATCTTGAAGGACTCTTACCAACTCATTGAGTTCCTTAAAGGTTTTGAGGTAGATAGAAGCGGAACAACAATGCTGTTAGTCACTATGGACGTCCAGAACCTTTTTACGAGCATTCCCAATGATTTAGGGTTGCTGGCCATTAGGGAGATTCTTGTTAGCAATTCTAGTTACAGCAACAGCAGACAGATTCTGATCAACTGTCTGTTAGAGATGATATTAGAGAACAATATTTTCCTGTTTCAGGACCAGCTGTTTCTTCAGAAATGGGGAGTTGCCATGGGCACTCCCTGTGCGAACAGCTATGCTAACCTTGTAGTCCATCATTGGGAATTGCGACATCTTTTTAAGCATCCTGACTACAAGAAGGTCAAAATGTATAAGAGGTTCGTTGATGACGTCCTTTTTCTGTGGGATGGCACTGAAGCTGATTGTCTAAGCTTCATTGCTGCGTTAGAACTGACCTCCACTTTTTTGAGGTTCACAGCAGATATTTCTCCTGTCCGAGCACATTTCTTAGATCTGAAGTTACATTTTAGTGGCAACAAGATAGTTACCTCACTATATAGGAAATCTACCTGGAGGAATTCCCTGCTCCGGTTTGAAAGCATGCATCCCAGGTTCACCTTTAGAGGGATTGTTCTGAGCCAAATGTATAGAGTATGCAGGATTTGCAATGATAAAGATGATTTGGCCTCTGAGATTAACATACTTGAAGGCTTGTTTGTAGAAAGAGGATATCCCTCAAAACTTATAGATGACTGCAAGCAGGAGGTTTTTATGAAAGTATTTGGTAGGAGAGATAGTGCTGGCGAAGGTAGGGGCAGTGTTCCTTCTTATGCTTTTGGTAATCATGGGCATGCTGACAGACTTGCCTATGTCACCAGATACACCAGTGACGTAGTTGCACATAATAGGATTATTAGTAGGAACTGGAATGTGTTGGTTGCAGACCCACTCACTAGAACCATTGTAGGGGTTCATCCAACTTTTAGCTATAAGACATGCAATAATTTAAAACAAATTCTTTGTATTGAGCGAGTCATCCGCCAATCACTCTCACAGTGGTCGCACAGGGACTTTTCCTTGTGGCCACTGTCATATGTGTCACCATATATCGGATGATCACAGTTTTATACACCGGATGGATCCTTTTTGTTTACGTCCAGATTCTACAGTAATTGTAATAGCACCAACTTAATTTACCTGGCTATATGTGACTCATGCCAGGCTTTCTATGTAGGCCTCACGAAAAGAAGACTTCGTGATAGGATCTATAACCATTGCTATGACATCAAGAAAGGCAAAGATAGTAGTGCTTTGGCCAAACATGTTTTGGATTTTAACACACACAGGTTTAAATTTATGGTTCTGGAACTGATCGCAATTAATTCCAGGGAAGGAGACAACATGAACCAGTTGGCCCTCAGGGAGCTCAAGTGGATTTTCACTTTGAAAGCACACTTATATTCAGGTATTAACCAATACGTCTCCATTAAACCTGTTCTCAATGTGAGGAAGTAAAGGCACCAGTTCATTAGCCCTGTTTTTGGCCCATTGTTTAGTGCATCTTAATCTTGTTACATCTTTAGAGACTCCTTATGCTTGCTCACAGGCCCACCCTTCCCAGATAAGGTTTCATGTTCTTTATGTTTTATATTCAAAATTTTTTCCTATGCCATGTTGTCATAGGTTTGTTCACAATTTTACTTATTGTTTCATTTGTTATTCAGAGTGCGCATTAGGTCAAGGCCCTCTAGTGGCATGAGTGATTAATGGGCAAGTCCTTTATATTATATTCTCACAACTCTTCTAGTCTATTTTCTATTATACTCCTTGCAGTTGTGTTTTAGTGTAGTTTATGAGTGTTACTTTGGATTGCATTTGCTCATGGTTTAGTCTTATTATTTTTTGTCAAGTCAAGATGTGTAGTCACATCTGTTTAATATCTGCTGGTTTCGTATCCTGTAGCACTGTGCTTAATGCGTACTGTTGCCTGATATTTATGAGCCTTTTAGTACTATGAATAACTGGATAGCACTATGGTTGTTGTTAACCCATAGCCAACTCTAAACTTCATTATATATTTTTAGAGTTTTTCTTTGTTGCCTTTCAGTTTATCATGCAATCCTGTTTTAATACCATTATTCATACTCTTTACTCGAGTTGTTATACTTTTATGCTTCGGTTAGATTGTTCAGGTTTTGTTCCTGGTTGGGCTTTTATGCGGCACAGTTTGTGTTTGCGACTTTATTAGTGTTAACCCCCCAACCATTATTTTGTCAGACTTCTGGAAGTTAGATGCCATTTATATTAAGCAGTTTATTTGTATGATATCAACAGCTGTTTGTTGTTGTCAGTTTGTATAGTTTTTTACTGTTTGGGCAATTATCGCTATTTAGACATTCAGGTCTATATTTTGAAGGTATGTCCTTCACTGCTCAGTCTGACAGTTGTTGTTGTCAGTAGGATAGTTTTTATTGCTGCACCAGTCGTTTATGTTTAGACTGTTTATTTATGAACTTTTTGTACAGAATACATTAGTGTTCCTGACCTGACCGCTACCGATGGATACTAGCCTCATCATCAGAATGGTAACGCTGTTTATGTCAGTCCATGATATTTTGCAATCGCGGTTCAGGCCAGCGTTCTCTGATGTTTTGCCGCTTTGATGGTTGCACTAACTTGTTTGCAAGAGTCGTCATGTTCTGCACTTTTCAGCAGTTATAATACACTGCTGTTGTTTTGATGAACAGTTATTGCATGGGACATTCTGTTAGATAGTGGTACCTGCTATGTTATCTGTTTTCACATAACACACTATTTATACCAGGTGTTGTTTGTTGCATACGCTTTGTTTATCAGCTACATGCCTCATGACAAGGAGTTCAGTATGAGCTAAGCTTAGCGACTCTAACAACAGAGCCATCATGTACACTTCACCTTCATTGGTGATCTTGTTATGTTATACATATTTGTTATGTAAGTTTTCTGGCTTATGGGTCAATTTTCATACTTTGATCACGGGCACTTTTTGTTTGGTTCTACAGTGATTTTGGCTTACCAGTAGGCGTGTACTGTCAGCTTTGTATTTGAGGCTGCCGTTTTTTTGTTGTAGCACAGTCTATTTAAAGCGCTTTATGCGCGTTTTATGTCAATTGCATTTACTTATGTTAATCTTAAAAATTTTTTAAATGGTTTTAATGACTTTTTATCTGTTTTGTATGTGTTTGTTAATGTTGTTTCTTTAAACCAGCCTAATACGGTTGTTATAATCATTCAATTAGGGTTTCAATTAGATAGTTTTGAGCGCCAAAAATATTTGTATAAAATGGTGTTTAAGTTTATGTCTTGTTACACCTGAAGAAGCGTAGTATAGCTACGTGAAAGCGCTTGTGTGTTCCTGTTTTCATTAAAGAAGCTTTCTACAACAGTGGTCATCTCTGTGTGGTGTATCCAGTGGATTTGGTGTGTTCCCACATGAAGTGTCATCGGTAGTCAGGGGCTGCATAGGCGCCTCGCTGAGAACCAGAGCACATGTAGTCGGCTTTAGCGTGGTGTCGGTAGAAGTCGCGGACCTCGTATGTCTGTCCTTATCTTTACGTCGTTTACTCAAAATTGGAGTCAGAGTATCCGACAACATGTTGTAATTAAACTTTTTGCCAAAATAGTGTTGGGCGAACTCCGCCCGATGCTCAATAGTGTGTGTTGATTGTAGCACAAAAACGACAGGCGGAGACGTCGTGGTCTGGGCCTAAGCAAGGTATACAGAGGGAATGGAAATCCTTATGCGGTATTTGCTTCCCACATGAAATGCAATTATTAACTTTGTCTGACATCGGTCTGCGGCAAGAAAAGTTTCCCCAACGGGGTACTTAGCTTTATAGAAGTCTCCGGTTGAGAAATATTCGTAATCTCAGGAGCTGGCCGACCGGCACTTGCGAACTGCTTCTGCTGGGCACCGCGCAAAGACTGAAGAAAATGGCGTCGGCTGGTTCTTTTATACCCCTGTCGCACTGACGTCAGGGAAGAAGCGACGACAACCGACGCCGGACCTAGAGTTTGGAATTCGGCTGACCGAGGACCCGCCTGATGGCAGGAGAACCCATCTGTTATGACTGCAGCTGTATGCACGATGAACATCAAGTCAACAGAGAGAGTCTACTAGCTTTTGTAAAGTGACTTGGTAAACGTCACAAACATTCTCAGGTTGTAAGGCACAGATAAAGACACTCTTCATAGGGGATTGCCAGCAACAACCTGCTCACCAGTCCAAAGGACATCAAAGGCTGATGGAAGGTGTACCTCCAAGCAGCTTTTGAACAAAGAAAACCACAAACTGTACTGCCCCAGACACAGCCTACTATGAAAGAAGAGATGTCCCCAGTAAAAGTAAAGAAAATTAAGTCATGGAAAGCAGCAGGTTCCGATGAAGTCACACCAGATATGATCAAGAAGGTGGGTGACAGCAGGGAGAAATGGCTCCCGAGACTACTCACAGCATGATAGAAAGGTGCATCACAAAACTAAAGATCAAGTGCACAAAATAAGAAGTTATGTACTCACCATAACGTTCCATCTGAGTAGGTAACCTTCATTTGTCTGCAACCTTTGGGATTCGGATCAGAGCCGGCAATCTTTCATAGCTTAGATCTGTGCTCCTAGCTCCTCCTCTTCACCCATAATCACCTGCTAACCCTGACTTGACCTCAGATCAAGTTTGCCCACAGCCAAAGAGACTAATAAAGGAGTATAACTACCTTGCTTAAAGAGCAGGGAAAAACCTCTAAACAAAGAACATCCGAAGGTCAGGGGGAAGGAGGGTGGGATGGTTGCAGACAAATGAAGGTTACCTACTCAGATGGAACGTTATGGTGAGTACATGACTTCTTAATCTGAAGTAGTTAACTTCATTTGTCAGCAACCTTTGGGACAGAGTCCCCAGCTACCTGAATCCTGGGTGGCCTTCATGGAAGGATGTTCCGAAGCACTGCAGAGCCAAAGGATGTTCTCCCTCTGGAGATACTATCCAACTTATAATGGTTGATAAAGGTATGAGGTGAAGCCCAAGTGGCTGCTGAAATAATATCATCCAGGGGTACTCTAGACCGAAAGGCAGCAGAAGTAGACATGGACCGAGTAGAGTGGGCACGGACTCCCTGAGGTGCGGGCCTGCCAGAAGTTTCATAAGCCAAAAGGATGCATTGCGAGAGCCACCTCGACAAGGTGACCTTCGATACCGGTTTACCTAGGTTAAATTTGGCAAAGGAGACGAACTGGTCTGATTGTCTATGACCAGCCATTCTGTGAATGTAAAAACATAGCTGTCTATGCATATCTAAAGAATGTACCTTGTATTCTCCTTAGTTCTGGTATTCAGGAAAGAAGACTGGCAGGTTAATGGATTGGTTAATATTTGCCTCGGAAGCTATCTTGGGAAGGAATGAGGGATTGGTCCTGAGGTAAACCCTATCCTTGTGGAAGTTCAAGTAAGGAGGTTTGACGCAGAGCTTGAAGTTCAGAGACCCTCCTAGCCGAAGTAATAGCAAGGAGAAATGCAGTTTTCCATGATAAATGTTTGAGATCAGCTGAAGCTGCAGGTTCAAAAGGGGGAGCTGTTAAGGCCTGAAGTACTAAAGTCAGATCCCAGGGAGGCACTACTTCCTTAACAGGGGGCCTGAGTAGGAAGGTGCCCTTCAAAAAGGTCTTACATAACTTGGTGGTAATTAATGGGCCCAGTTCATGTCCCACGTGGTAATGAGAGATAGCCACTAGTTGAACTTTGACTGTGGAACAGCTAGCCCCCTGAAAGGAAATCCAAAACGGCAGGTAACGGAGCTGTGAAAGGATCCAGGTTCTGACGCTTCGCCCAAATAGTGAAATGTCTCCATTTACTATTATAGACTTTCCTAGTAGAAGGCTTGTGTGCTGCTACTAGGATAGCTTTAACTGGGGACGAGATACCAGGAGTCCTAGCTACAAGTGGAACTGGAGCAACCAAGCCGTAAGCTTGAGGTTGACCAGGTTCGGGACTGGGAGACCTAGGGGGTGGGAAATCCGATCCAGGAGGGGATCTAGAATCCAAGGCGGATTCAGCAGATGAGACCATAGGTAAGGGAACCAAGCTTGACTAGGCCAGAATGGCGCAATGAGGATCATTTTGCTCCCCAACCGACTGGCTTTCTGTATGAGTTTTAGCATCAAAGGTAGAGGGGGATAAGCATAAAGACCACCGGGAGGCCAAGCATGCACCAGAGAGTCTCTTGAGGATTCCCCAGCGGGGGGAATTAGAGCAAAGTAGCTGTTGCATTTCGTGTTTGAAGGAGAGGGGAAGAGATCGCAACAGGGTTGCCCCCATACGGAAAATATCCGCTTCGCTACCTGGGGGTTGAGAGACCACTCGTAGGGAGACAGTATGGTGCGAATGAGTTTGTCTGCCAGGATGTTGGACCGTCCCAGAATGTGTGTTGCAATAAGAAAGCGGTTGGTGGAGATCGCCCATTCCCACACTCGTAGCTTCTCGACAGAGTGGGTAGGACCTGGATCCCCCGTTTGTTGATGTACCAGACCACAGACATGTTGTCTAACCGGACTGCAATTGGTGCTTGCAACGAGAACAGCACTGCCCTCATCTCTAGAACATTGCTATGCAGTGAGGTCTCTGTCGTTCCACGTGCCTTGGACCATCCTGCCCGCATAATGCCCCCCCCACCCGAGGCGAAAGGCGTCCGTGGTCACCGTGGCGAGTGGAAGGGCCATAGAGAAGGGGCGTCCCGCTTGAAGGTCCGGGGATTGCAACCACCATGCGAGAGCCCTTCTGCAAGCCTTGCTGAGTGGAATGGGGTGACAGAGGGTAACGACGCAAGGACCAGTGGACTTGGAGAGTCCACTGTAAAACCCTCATGTTCAGGCGAGCCATGGGGAGCAGGGTAATCGTGGCCGTCATGGAGCCCAGCACCCTCAGGACCAATCCCGCTAGAGGAGCCGATGATACCAAAATGGCCCGCGCATGAAGTCTCAGGGTGTGAAGTCGCTCGGTGGTTAAGAAGGCTAGAAGGTTGTTGGTGTCTAACCTGGCCCCGATAAAATCTATCACCTGAGTCAGGCTGAGAAGGGACTTGTCCGTGTTGATGGTGATCCCCAGCTGAGGAGCAAGGTGGAGTA
This sequence comes from Protopterus annectens, assembly GCF_019279795.1. Lineage (NCBI taxonomy): Eukaryota > Metazoa > Chordata > Ceratodontiformes > Protopteridae > Protopterus > Protopterus annectens. The sequence goes on from NC_056749.1 coordinate 258,184,039, forward strand.
ATTCCTGGATGAGCAGATTAGATGCCTTGTTGGGGCGGTCAGGAGCCAGTCGTCTAGATATGGAAAGACCTGCATTCCCTGGAGCCTCAGGTGGGCCGCTATCACTACTAATACCTTGGTGAACACCCTGGGGGCTGAGGTGAGACCAAAGGGAAGGACCCTGAATTGAGCCGTAAGCGGAGAAACCTCCTGGAGTGTTTGTCCATCAAAATGTGGTAATACGCATCCTTGAGGTCTATTGAGCACATCCAGTCGCTCTCCCGCAACAGGGGGAGAATGGATTGAAGTGTGACCATCCGGAACTTCTCCTTGGTTACTGACAGGTTCAGGAGGGAGAGATCGAGGATTGGCCTTGGGTCCCCCGTCTTTTTTGGCACCAAAAAGAACCTGGAGTAGTAACCCAATCCGGACTGGTCTGGGGGGGATGTGTTGGATGGCTCTTTTTTCTAAGAGCTGCTGAATTTCCGCAGCCGCGGCCTCCCTCTGATCGGGCGGGACGTCGGGGAGGCGTTTGGATTCGAGAGGGATGTGAGAAAAGGGAATTTGGTATCCTCTGGATATGATGCGAAGCACCCAGTCGTCTGTTGTGATGGACTCCCAAGCTGCCAGGTGCCTCGAAAAACGTCCCCCGACTGCCTCCAGAGAGGAGCAGTCGGGCAACCCCTCAGGGTCGCTGAGTGGGCCGGTCAGAGAAGGCTTCTCTGGACCCACTTCCTCGGGCCCCCCTCTGCCTCTAGGGCGGCGTCCACCCTGTCCTCCTCTGCCACGGAAGGACTGGGGATCCTGAGCGGACTGGGATTGTTGCGACTTTCGGAACCACATCTTCTTCTGACCCTTTTGGTTCTTGGAGAAGGACATCTGGGGTGCAGAGAAGCAGAATCAGACAGCAGACAACGTCTTCCCGTCCTTTTCGCTCTGGACCAAAGTCTCGCGAACGGTCTTGATAAACCGGGCAGAACCATCGAAAGGGGCATTCGCAAATGACGCCTTGAAGGGTTCCGCGAAATCGCAATGCCAGAGCCAGGCCTGACATCGCATGACTAGGCCTGTTCCGCTGACTCTAGCGGCTCCCTCTGTGGGGTGGGACAAAAGCCGCATAGAGGTGTTAGATATTGACCTGAGAGTGGCCATTCTGGTGGAGTATAACCGTTTGTCCTCCACCGACATGGACTCTGGGGGTGACGCAGCGTACTCTGATAAGGTCCCGCTGCAGTCGAACAACATATGCCATGTAGTTCAGAGACCTCACCGAAAAGGTCGCTGAACTAAATGTCCGCTTCCCTAAGCGGTCCATCAAATGGGACTCCATGCTCGGTGGATGGACCGAGGAACTCTCCTGAGCTAACTCCCTCTTGGTGGCCTCCGCCACCAAAATGGCATCTACGGGGGGACCCTTTCTCAAATGGGACAACTCTGAGGGGGGACTAAGGATCTTGTCTGGGCATTTAGGGACTGGCTCCACAGTGTCCAGCTCCTTCCACACCCTAGTGGTAATAAGGTCCACTAAAGGGTCGGGCGGAGAGGACACCCAAGAAGTAGTTGGGCCTGCTTCGAACGCCTCCAGGAACATGGATTCATCTGAGGAAGCCTTGGGGGCAGACCACCCCCCTCTTTTCCTGAGCATTTCCATGTCGTCTCCAAAGGAGACATCCTCGGGGGGTGACCTGGGGGAGCCTTCCCCTTCATCCAAATCCGTGTCATCAGTCAAGGACACGGGGGAGTCCACGTGCCTCCTCTTGCACTTTCGCTTGTGAGGAATGTCCTTGGGGGGGACTGTCCGAGGACGTCTCACCAGCCATGTTCTGTTCCAAGGGACAGACCTGAGATGTCAAAGCAGGCTATCCCTGGGGCCAGGTGACGGAAGCCAGACCCAACAGAGAGGGAGTGCGGGGTGGAGCTGTAGCAAGGACCGGGGGCCTGGAAGCACTCAACAGCGCCCTCTCCACCACATCGAAAGCTGAGGGAGAGCAGCTCCCTCTGGGATCCGAGAGCAGGCCCTCACTCGGATCAGATGGACGGATCGGGGCCGGCGCCGAAGCCATCGGATCTGACTGTCCAGTGTGCTCCGACCTACATGGAGCCAAAGACACACTGATCCCCTCGGATCCGACACTCAGCCCACGGCTCTGAGAGATCGGATCTGACAAAAACGGACCCGTCAGACTCGAGGGAAGAGTCGGCGCCTACGTACCCAATACCAAGGCTGCTCGGCTCCAAATCTGGGAAACGGGTCAGAGAAGGAGCTATCGGGGCAAAAAAAAGGTGTCAAGCTCCCCCCCGGAGGGGGGGGGAGGGGAGGCAGGAGCACTCCCGTCTGCAGTTGGGCCTGGAGAAACCTTTGCATCATCCAGTCCATATCTGCATCGGAAAGGCTGCGAGTCGATCTCGACGAGGCCACCAAGGCTGGCCGGTTGTGCCGCCTCGATGACCTCGACAGAGATCGGATCTCCTCCTCCTTGGGGCCCGGTGAGAAACACGGAGACTGGATCCGAGGAGGAGGGGACCTGGAAGCCCTGGAGGGAAACGACCGCTTAGCCGGGGGGGGGCAGATGCGGAGGCCTCGGCCCGCCGCTTGTGGTGCTTCTCCCTCCTTTTTTCTTTCCTGGCCTCCCTCTCCTCCGGAGTAGTAGTGGGAGTTTGAGTCCCAACTGGGGGGGAGAGAGGCAGGAGTGGCCGCCGCCGAAGCAGTGGAGAAGGCCACAAGAGCACCGGAGGCCAAAGCCGAATCCGGGGGCAAAGGTCCCGCCAGGATCAACTTCGACCTCCCGCCCTTCAGTGCCCTGGGGTTGAAAGCCGCGCAGATAGAACACCCAGAGGACAGGTGTTCATCCCCAAGGCACCGCACACACAGAGTGTGGCCATCCGCTGGGGAGAGCTTATGGCCACACTCGGTGCATTTTGAAAAGATGGGTTTTGGGGCCTCAGACATTCGAACAGAAAAACCCACTCAGGCCCCAAACGCAACACACAGAAAACTAACGACCGGCGAAGGGGAGGGAGGGAAAACTTAACTAAAACAATTTAAAACTAGGGTAAATTTCACACTAAAATGAACCTGAAATTCAACACACACACACACACACACACACTTAAAGGGGATAAGAAAAAAATTGAAGAATGTTTCTTACGAAACCCTCGAGACCAGGAGCTCAAAAGCCTAGCTGCTGACAAGATGCGTGGCAAACTAGCTCTGAGGTCAGTCAGGGTTAGCAGGGGATTATGGGTGAAGGGGTGGAGCTAGGAGCTCAGATCTAAGCTATGAAAGATTGCCGGCTCGGATCCGAGGTCGGATCCGAATCCCAAAGGTTGCTGACAAATGAAGTTAACTACTTCAGATACAAAGGGGACATTCACAAGTGTGGGTAGTACTGAGGTATCAAACTCCTCAACTCCTGTCTCACTGCATGAAAGTTCTGGAGAGGGCGATTGATAAACACAGCATAGCACAAACTAACATGGGAGATGAGCAGTATGAATTCACATCAACATGCAGCATAGCTGCCCTAATGCTTGCAGTAAGGTAGGTAGTTGAGAAGTTAATGAGTAGAGTCTTCAAATGGGTATTCCTAGAGTTAGAGAAAGCACAGAAGGTACAAGAAAAATCTCACCAGTCCAGTGGCTTGAAGTCCCAGAAACCCTGGCAGAATGTCTGCTGGCTATGTACAAGAACCCAAAGAATCAGTGTTCAGTCTTGCGGGTGTGCATCAGGGTTCAACCCTGAGCCCACTGCTACTCTCACTAATTATGGATTACATTAGCAAACAGGTTGGACAGGGCAGATCAACAAAGCTGCTGTAAGAAAATGATGTGGCATTATGGGCAAAATGAGCAGGAACTTCAACAAATGATAGGGGAATGGAATGCAAACTTGAAAGCACATAAGATGAAACGTAGTACAGAAAACAGCAGTTCCAATAGTAGCAAATGGGGAAAATCAGAAGATAACTGGGATAAAAGATAGGGGGTGGTTGAGATGTAGGTAAGGCTGAAGAGGAGCTAGAATCAGAGGGGATGCAACCAACTAGGAGAGACTGTCAGATTTAGTGTACGACAAGAATGCAAACGTTGATGAAAAGTAAGGTGTACAAAACAGTAGTGTGACCAGCATTACTGTATGGTACAGAAACCTGGGCAGTAAAGGTAGAGCAGTTTTAGTAAGCTAGAAGTAATTGATACTACATATGTCTGAGACAGGTGAGGTGGTAGGAAGCACACTGTGGGACAAATGAAGAAATGAGGACATCAGAGCAGAAAAAGTAGCTCCAAATGCAGAGGTCAGACAACATAAATTTTGTGGTTCAGACACACGTGCAGAAAAGCAGACGAAAATCTGCTAAATACGACTTGAGAGAGACAGGAATAAGAAAAAACAAAAGTGTTCAGAAAAAAGGTGGATGGACTGCGTGAGAGAAGACCATCGACAGTCAGGCATGACTGTAGAAGTAAGGACATTGACACAGAATTAAAAAGACATGGCAACAGCTAATGCGACATCCTGACCTAATGTAGAAATATGGGAATAGGGAGTTCATATTTTTCTCCAAATACTTTACTTTTTCTCTGCTTAAACCTAATTCCAAGCATCCTCAGAAGAAAACAAAGCCTTCATTATAACGCTTACCTATATCTTGTTTTTAAATTATTTTGACAGTAACTGGAAAAATATTCTAGGCAATTTCTCCAAATTACTGTAAGTCAAATTTATCTCTCAGTGAGTTTTTATTTTTTTCTTAAACATTACCAAGCAGAAAAGTATAGTCATAGAGCATCCCTGACTTATCTCTCCATTTGAACTTCCAATTGCTTTGATTAACCATTTGATATCTTTGCAGCTGCATTTTTATAAATACATTAATTGTATCCAAACATACCGTTTTAAAATATTCCTTATGTATCCTTGTCTATTTTATGCCTTTTTACCTTCCTTTCGTTTTGTGCAATTTTCATCTATTACTTCCTTAACTACAACCAACATATCTCTATTCCTTTCATCCCAATCCACATACTCTATTACCAGTTAATTATGACATTAAACCTTACCCCCCTCTTCCCAACTAGTCTAATACATCTACATATTTCTCAACTATCACTTTAGTAAAACATTTAATTTATTCCCAGCCCCTTATTCTTTAAAACCTATAATCAGTACCATCTTGCCAAGTATAAACTCAGTCCTTTTTTTTCTTTTTTTTTCTCAACTTCCTCAATAGTAATTTCACTGCTTAGTGTATTCAGATTCTTTGGAAATGTTTTAACTCATTAACCCCGAGTACAGTCTAACAGTGCCTCTGTGCTTACATCCGAGCCCGCTGTAAGACAACAGGAATTGCTAGCTGCTAACCCCGAGTACCTTCCACTGGCGTGACAAACTGCAATGCAGATTTGTAATGTCAGCAGCGTATAAAACATGCTGTAATCATTCTCTAACTTACTTACCTTATATACCTACGATTCAGTTTGTTTTTACACGCTGCTCACATTAAGCTTTTAGAAGAAAATCAGCTTGTAAAGCGGTTGATAAGGCAAGTGGTGGCAGCCAATCACATTACTGCAATCCAAACCACTACTTGCATAACACCTCCACTCCAAATCTATTTTTTTTTGTTCTCCTCTAATAAATAGAAGGTCCAGCAGCAAGTATTTCCTTTCTTTTTGCTGATATTTGCGGATTTCACCTGCTGCTGGATCCCTCTATTTATTGATCGCTATTGGAGACACTGGTTTGGCGGTTACCAGGAAGTTCTCGTTTTTTTTCCTGCCTGGGCCAAGAACTGCTTCTTTCTGCTCAACTTATTTTGCTTGTGGCAAGCTGACATTACGTACACAAGGTAGTAGGTTTGATTCTTGTGGGGTTTTTTTGGGAATGATTCCAACTGTGTGCGGAGAGAATGAAGTGTGCGTTTATGAATGCAGAAGAGACTGCATGTGTGTAAGAGAGAGCGAACGGTACAGAAGTGAATGAAGAGTGTATATGAATGTAGAAGCGACTGCTTGTGTATGACAGAGCAAACGATACAGGAGTGAATGAAGTGTGTGTGTATGAATGTAGAAGTGCCTGCTTGTGTGTGAGAGCACAGTCCTGTGAGGAGCAGACCAGGAGCACGAGACAAAAATCTTGACATTCTGAACTGTTGAGAGGTATATTTGCCACAGATGCATAATATAAATAAATGGCAGATATATATGCCCCTGGATGGGGATGTGGCAGTGGGTGGTCAACATCAGCAGTCTCTAAATGAATGCAGAGTTAAGAGAATGTTGCCTGCTCATCTTGATGTTGCAGACTTTCAAAAATTATTCAGTGACATTATTTGGAGTAGCCAGGCATTTGCTCTTTCAGTCCAAAGACTGGTAACTCAGTATTTGCAAATAAGTTTCCTGAATGAAATATGAACGGTGGATGAACTCTGCATCTACTGTGAGGTGGTTTTGGAAGCCTTTGAGTGACTGAGTTTTTTTTTCTCCATTGTACCTGTATGCAATAGATTTTGCTTCCTGAATAGATGTGATATGTCACAGGATGACATTTTGTGGTTTTTAATGAGTTGTGGACAAACAAAGGAAGCATATCTGCGACAGCCAGTGAAACAAGGGTGGCACCTGTGTACCCTGTAAGAGTACATGCAGGATGGTGTTTAAATGGCTGCAGCGTTGTTTTTTTTGTTTTTCTTTTAAGTCAGCAAGTTGAGCTGGTTAGAAGTCAAGTAAATTTGGATGCACTGATTAAATTTGGTTTCTCATCAGATATGATCTAGGCAGGCTGCTAAGGAGGACTTCTTACAAGTAGTGTCAAAAAAAAAAAAAAAAATTATGAGCCACTTTAGAGTCTGCTGAACCAAGGTGGCTGAGGCTGAAGAATCCCATAACTGTCCCAGGGCAATACCCACCTTGTTGTGAACTGGATGTTCCGCATATCTTTAATACTCCTTTTTCATAGTATTCCTTTGGCATCTCTACCATCCACCAAAGAAAGAAGGGCATTTTAAAGTCCTCAAAGAATAACCACATACCGAGACTGGAAAACTGCACTCCATCCTTATGGTAGAATTGGTCCCACTGTGCTGCTGCAAATATATCTGAATAAGCACTCATTGCCTTTGTCCATATTGTTATTTACCTTTTGACTGCTTTGATTGAAATGGCTGAACACCATTTTAGTCTCTGTACAATCTCTGACCTCTTGCCTTATCAGCCAAACCCCAAGGCATTTTTCCTTCAGGGTTATTAAATCTGTGTCCTGCTTTCCAAGTTTTATAGGCACTCGTAACATATAAGAAAAGCATATACCTGGAGCTACACTGCAGTTTCTAATGCCATTCCAGTTCTATAATCTCTTGCTGTTTCTGCTGCCCAACGTTATGAAAAAGCTAGAGTATAACCACGTTGTCATTTTGTGTGGTCTGACAGAATTCCTCGTCAGATATGGAAAACGGCAAACAGTCAACAGGCAGCGCACAAGGCCAGACGTTTACAGAATGGGCTCATGCATGGTTTGATGCACAGGTTTGGTGGATCTACAATCTGCCATGACAGCATCACCGAAGATGTTCACCTTTTCAGAAGCGATGGCATTCACCTAAATGAGGATGGCATTTCGTTGTTCTTGACTGACCTCCACAATGGCGTGAGGACAGCTGTGCACGATAAACTGCTAACATGCAGCTTATGAGAAAAATGGAAACCAGCCATGACCAAGTAGGACCAGTATGGCAAGTAAAACTATTGTTACATTTTATGAATACCGTTGTCACTGCTAACAACACAGGAAAAAAACCTGCTAGGGAATTTGTACACATGCTGAGTAACACTTCATTTTCAGACTGTAAAAGATCTGTATGTTGTGCACAGGTACAAACAACCATTTGCTTATGAATTGTGTTATGTAAAATATAATACTTTTCTGAGTTTGGCAATTAACTGTGGTACGGAGCTGGTGAACATGCAGAGTAAGAACTGTATGAGGAGAGTGCTGCCACTTACAATCGAATGTGTCAATAACCATTCAGCATACAGTATGTTGGCTACATCAAGAATACGTATATTTACAATATCTCTACTACTAATCGGATTGTGTGTGTGTAAGCTACTGGTTTTCAGGTTGTTAGGTATGTATCTTCACATCATTTTTGCATATAATGAACCAAAAGAATAATGCCTATATGCATAGCAGTGAAGATTCCAACTGGCAAACAAGGTAAGGAACATTATATACATGTGTCTTGCTGTAATGCAATAAATCCCTGAAACAACATCATTAACAGACTTGCATTTTTTATGACTAGGGTTATGGAAATTATATTTTTTTCATATTTTACTGAATGACTTTGGTAAGGAAAGACGTCAATGTGTTAAGGTGTAGTTCATTTTGAAGACAGTATTAGTCCTTACAACGTGGTAAAAGAAACATGGCCTTGCACTGTACACATGTACATGTCAGCTTGTTTAGGGCTTATGTTATGGATATTATGAATTTTGTTCATATTTTGGTAAATAACTTTGCAAGGGAGCATGTAATTGTGCCAAGTCATACCTCATTTTGAAGACAGCTTTAGTCCTTACAACATGGAAAAAGTACTGTGTCTGTATGCTGTACACATGTACGGGATATCACATTTTTTAGGACTTATGAAAACTGATATTTTAGTGAATGACTTAGCTAAGGAAATATGTCAATGTGCTAAGTAATACCTCATTTTGAAGACATTATTAGTTCTTACAATGTGGTAAAAGAAATGTGGCCTTGCGCTGTACACATGTAAATATATTAGTTTTAGGGCTTAAGCTACGGAAATTACGATTTTTTTTTTCATGTTTTGGTAAATAACTTTGCAAGGGAGCATGTCAATGTGCTATTACCTCATTTTGAAGACAGTATTAATAGTTCCAACATGGTAAAAACTGTGTCTGTGTGTTGTACACCTGTACAGATAAAGTTTGTTTAGGATTTAGGTTATAGAAATTATGATTTTTTTCATATTTTGCTAAATAACTTATTTATTTCCAGTTTGATTACCGGGGAGGTCCACTGGGCCCTGGGGATCCGATTTCAGTGGAGGCCCGGGGAGAAAAGCTCCAAAAATTCAAATACAAATTACAAAATATGAAAAAATATAAGTGATACATTGAGGTGACCAGTTTGTACAACAGGAACATTCATTATTACAAAATAGTCAAATACAACTTCACTAAGGTTATTCTAAAAAGGTTATACAATTATAAAGCTGTTCTTATAGAGTAATTTGAGATAATGCATTATATAAGCACATTCTAAAAAGGCTATACATTTATAAAGCTATTCTTATGGAGTAATTTGAGAAAATGCATTATAAAAGTACAGAGAAGAGAGTTAAGAAAATCTATTTACAGTATTTACACAAGGGGGGTCAAAGATAAATAATTGCAGGACATTTTAAGAGCAAGGGTACATTCCATGTGGGATATCAATGTGTTCTTGGATAATTTTTAGGTGGGGTAGACTATATGCACTGCCTCACCTTTTTACTTAACTTTGGAAGGCAACATGCGAGTGTGCCAAGTAATACCTCATTTTGAAGACAGTATTACTCCTTACAACATGGTAAAAGAACTGTCTCTATTGCTGTACACATGTACAGACACAGTTTTAGTATTGTAGGATTATGAAAATTATACATTTTCAATACTTCTCATTGATGACACAAATGACGCATCATTTTGAAGTTGACATTTAGCCACACAAATTGTACACTGATATGTAACCTCTGTCTGTTACAGGTGATGAGATATGCTTTATAGATTATGAGAAATATAATAATCATATTTCTGTGAATATCTCCGTAAAGGAGCATCACACAGTAATGGTTAATGTTTCATTTTAAAGATAACATTCAAACACATTAAATACAAATTGCATGGGGTCTACATGGTACACTGACCAAGATATTGTGCTTTGTTTTCCCAAAAAGGTAAAAAAATATGCACAATATCAGCATTCCTTGGTAAATATTAAATAATGACAGATACGCACAATCAACATTTACACTGTTTGAAAGGTCAGTGTCTGCTGAACAACTTTCGCATTTACATTTTTAGTCTAGCTATTATGATTAAAGAGTTATGATAATCCATGTGTAATACCATACAGAAAACAAATTATATGAAAATGAGCTCAGGCTGCACTGTTGTTCCTATGGTGGAAGTAAGCAGACAGCATTTTCTGAGCCGCTCCGCAGTGAATGAGTTAAGTATTAGCATCCTAAACCTGTCCCTATGCAACAGCTTTAGCTACTTGATCTTATTTGACAACTACACCTTTCTCATTCTGTACCTTTCAGTAGCATACTTTCATTATAATTTCATTTATTTACCTTAAAGGATGAACTTCTTCCTTTCTGCCTTTAACGTATTTTGCCTTAACCTCTTATTCGTTTCATTCAAACATATTTGGTTTTACTGCATCAATGCTTTATCACCTCCTTTTACTTCCTGGAATTTACGAGTCTTCCTCAGATTTCTTTTCTCTAGTCCTCTGCCACAAACATTCCACATTAGGATAAATATTCTTGTATTTTCCTCAGTCAACTCGCGACTCAAATTCCTAAAAAAATCTTGCATTTATACATTTTCTGTAAATAGCTGCCTTTCATTTTGTTACACCTGTAATTTTCAGCAATGCTCAGTTAATTTCTTAAATCCCCTGCCTTTTTCAGTAATAAACTGCCTCTCGCAATTCTACTACATGATCAGAAAAGCCACAAAATAAGGTCACAGTATTAGCTTCCATTTATTTATTTATTTATTTTTTATTTTTTACATTTGACCGGGAAAGTCTGACTAGGTTCTACAGATCCTGTTTTCAGCAGAGGCCCGGGGAGAAATGCTCCAGAAGCATGTCTTTAGAATGTGGGAGGAAACTGGAGTACCCGGAGGAAACCCACGCGAACGCAGGGAGAACATGCAAACTCCACACAGAAGGCACCCCAGCCAAGAATTGAACCGGAGAACCTCTTGCTGTGAGTTAATCTCTTGCAGAAAACAAACCAACTTCTGTCCTTGCACATCCCTTGGACCAAGCAGATTTATGATCCTGTCCTACATTTGGTCACAACTGTGAAAAACTCTTTTCATACATTTACTTATCTTCCTTGCTTTTACCAGCGGTGGTAGTGCTGCAGTAGCGTTGTCGCCTCACAGTAAGATGCTGTCCGGTTCGATTCTCAGCTAGAGCATCTTCTGCGTGGAGACATGCGTGAATGGGTGTTCCTTCGTTGAAGGTTGTGCGTCAGGCCGGGCAAGCCGGTATGTAAAAATCAACTGCCAATCACTAGCGGACCGGAGTTCCGTTGTGGCGACCCCTAACCGGGAAAAGCCAAAAGACACAAACTTCTCTTCCTTGCTTTTCTTTTTCTTTCTCAAATGTCACAATCAGTGTCTCCCAAAATCACTAGATTCATGTGAACATTCAAATACTTTTAAGTTCTTGAAAAGTTGTGTTTTTTTTTTTTGTTTTTTTTTACTAATACAAACTAACATATACCATATCACCAGTCTTTTAAAACTACACTCTAGCATCACTAACCTTCCAGGACAAATAACTGCATGTAAAATATAGTAATCTTATTCAATATAATTTCGGAATTTAAATTGCCCTAAAAGCTTACGATCCTCCCTCCCCATACTTGCTTGAACTGCACTTTCTGTTTTTATGTTCATTAAATGTTATCTAATAAGCATATTCTGCCATTTTCCAACCATTTAAACCATTCTACCAAGTTAATTCTTCTGGTTTAATTTCTTATACTGTTTACATTAAAAGAGAAAACACAAAAATATATGCTTTGCATATTTTGTACGAGATCTTAAATCCATTTTTTCCTTTTCTTTCTACAACTCCTAACACATTTAATATTCTTAATTTTTCTTGTTTTATATATCTTTCCAGTCTCTCTAAAATGTCATCATTCCCCACAACCAGACATTCCTTTCAGTTTTCTTCCATCGACGGAATCTTCTGCCCTCTCTTCATAGTGACCGGGTAATACTTCCTCACCAGCTAAACCAGCTTGCATACAGTTGCATCTTCATTGTCTAACACAGTCATACCAGCTATATTAATTAAATCTGCTAATACATACAATTACCAGTTTTAAATACATGGCAGTTGCCTCTCGAGGGTCTGACATGTACATTAGATCACCTTTTTACACAATGGATTAATCAAATGATCTTCTGCAGCACAAAAAATATATAGATATTTGAGGCATCCTAAAATATAATGGCAAGTTTGATTCAATTATGCATAATTACACAAGGAATAGGATTCATATTTTCATTTTCTCGTAATGTTACACATTTCTTATCGTTAACAAATTTTCCTCTCATCATGCAATTTAACCAGAGTGCACAGGCAGAAACTAGTCTTAAATCTCCTCTTATTTTAGGTCAAACCCAAATTAAGCTTGTTTGTTTTTTAAAAATTGGAGTAAACTCAAACAAAAAGTACAGTTGTGTACCTACCATAAATGTAGATGCTAGAGTGTATTGACTGTTGCAGTCATTACTCTTGGGTTATCCTGCTGGTAGGCTACCCGCAATCAGCCAGAATTCCAAAGTCTAGGTCCGGTGTCGATTGCTGTCGTATCCTCCCTGACGTCAGTGCACCAGGGGTATAAAAGATGCAGCCGATGCCATTTTCTTCAGTTTTTCTTGCCTCAGATGTCAGGTGCCCCCAAAAAGGTAGGCTAAAAAATTATGCCAATAATTATGCATGCAGTAAAATAAAAATTTCCTTCATCTATAAGCAAATACACCACATAGGTTGTATAAAATAGAGAAGCATAGGTAAGTCCCAGCAAAGAAAAGGGGGATGGTGAGTGAGTAACCTGGACTGCAACAGTGAATACACTAACATCTACATTTATGGTAGGTACACAACTGTACTATGTTCCGAGTTTCACTGTTGCAGTCATTGCTCTTGGGTTGAATCCCAAAGCTGAGGTTGGGTGGCTGGGCCTAAATAGGATTAGGAGAGGCTATAAGGCCTTGCAGAACATCAGTGGTGAAGCCTGCTCTGGATTTAGAGTAGAGAGGTAAATGGTAGTACTTTGTAAAAGTGTGCAATTCCAAGTTGCAGCCTCTAAAATGTCTTTAGTTGGTACTCCTCTGAGAAAGGCTGCTGAAGTGGCTGCTGCCCTGGTAGAATGAGGCCTAATGCCCTTGGGCACTGATTTGCCATGTTGTGAGTAGCAGAAACGAATGCAGTGGCCTATCCATTTTGAAATAATCTGTTTTGAGATGGGCTTTCCTTGAGATCCTGCAGCATATGCCACTAAAAGTTGCTCAGTTTTTCTGAAAGCTTTAGTTCTGTCCAAGCAGAAGAGTAGTTGTCTGCGTATGTCCAAGGAATGCAGAAGTCTCTCACCCTTGTTCTGTGGGTTTGGATAAAAAGTAGGCAAATGAATGGTTTGGTCAAGGGCCACACTGGACACTACCTTAGGCATAAATGTTGGGTTTGTCCTTAGAGAAACCCTGGCTGGATGGAAAATGATGAAAGGTTCCACAGCCATGAGTGCCTGTAACTCTGAAACTCGTCTTGCAGAGGTTATGGCTAGGAGCAGAGCTGTTTTCCAAGACAAAAACTTTATATCAGCTGTACTGGCTGGCTCAAAGGGCGGCAGTGTGAGTTTTTCAAAGACATAATTGAGGTCCCATGCAGGTACTGGGGCTCTCCTAGGAGGTCTTATGTTTTTGGCCCCTCTGAGGTACTGCCTTAGTAATGGATGGGAAAAAAATAGGAGATTCCGTATTGTAATGAGCTGAAATGGCAGAGGCATGAATTTTAATGGATGAAAAGGATAGGCCCTTGTCCAGCATCTCAGTTAGGTATCGTAAAATCTGAGGAATATTTGGAACAGATGTGTCAATTCCTTGTGCCTGGTTCCAAGCACAGAATCTCTTCCATTTTTCTGCACAAGATTTTCTGGTACTGGGCCTCATGGCCTTCAAAATAACATCCATCACTGCTTTAGAGAGAGGAGTGTTTTGAATGGTTACATTATTCGCCATGTTGCCAGATTTAGGGTCCTCAGTTGGCTGCGCAGAATCCGATTGTTTCGCTGGGTCAGTAAGTGAGGAATTAGAGGCAATGACCAGGCTGGGCCTTGAGACAAGCTTTTTAGGACTGGGTACCAGTGCTGTCGTGGCCAGTCTGGGGCAATCAGAATCATTCTTGGCTTCTCCTGTCTGACCTTTAGGAGCACTTTGGGGATGAGAGGCAGAGGAGGAAAGGCATATACTGTAAGGGTTTTCCAGCTGAATGATAGAGCATGCACTTTCTATGCTTGCTTGTGATAAGTCCTTGTGCAGAATTTCTGTAGTTGGCAGTTGTGAGGGGAGGCAAATAGATCGATGGCTGGGCATCCCCATTCCTTTGTTATCATGCTGAAGACTTGTGGATCCAGTTTCCACTCGTGGGGATCGGTGAGGTTTCTGCTTAGTTCGTCTGCCAAAGTATTGTTCTTTCCTGGCAGGAATTGTGCTTGCAGGTGTACTTGATAAGTCGATGCTGTGTCCCACAAAGTCATGGCTTGTCTGCAGAGGGGGCAGGAATGTGCGCCTCCCTGCTTATGTACCACATGACTGTAGTACTGTCCGTCCTTATCAGTAGTTGTCCTGGAGTAGATTCCTTGAAAGCTGTCAGGGCATTCTGAACAGCTAGCATCTCTTTTTGATTGATATGTAGATGCATTTGGCTTGTGGACCATGTGCCCTGAATACCTTTTCCTGCCATGTGTGCTCCCCAGGCATAATCTGCTGCATCTGTTATTGACTGCCTGGCTGTGGGTAGAGTGAATGGCTGTCCCTTGTTGAGGTGACAGGCACGTGCCCACCATCGAAACTCCTCTTGCAGGCAAGGAATGAGGGTAATTAATGCTTCCAGGCTTTGACAATGTTGAGTCCAAACACTTTTTAGGTACCATTGAAGTTTCCTCATATGCAGTCTGGCATATGGAATTGGCAGAATGCAGGATGCCATGAAGCCCAAAGCCTGCAGAATTTTTCTTGCAGATAACTGGATTTTTGTTGCCGACATTTTGAAGTAAGAAGTTAGTTGCCTTTGTCTGGCGTGAGATAAGCCATCTGGGCAGTTGTATTTAAGCTTGCACCCAGGAATATTATCTCTTGAGAGGGTACTAGTTTTGATTTATTTTCGTTTACTGTGTACCCTAGGCAAATTAATAATCTTTTTACGACTGCCAGATGCTTTAGTAGTGTCCTTGTTCTCTGCTTGTATAAGGCAGTCATCCAAGTAAGGATATATTTGAATTGCTCTGTCTGCAAAACGCAATTACTGCTGCCAGGCATTTTGTGAAGACCCTGGGTGCAGTAGATAAGCCAAAGGGCAGTACCAAGAATTGGTAGTGCATTGAGCCAGCTATAAATCTGAGGTATCTTCTGCAAGATTGTCCGATTGGGATATGCAGGTATGCCTCTTAGGTCCAAAGTTACAAGCCAAGCCTTCTTGCCCAGCATGTGCAAAAGCTGCTGCAGAGTTAACATTTTGAATTTTGGAACATCCAGAAATGTGTTTAGAATAGACAGGTCCAGTATTGGTCTCCAGGTTTTGTCCTTTCTGGGTACCAAGAAAAGTCTTGAGTAAAATCCTTGTCCCTGCTCTTGCTGTGGTACTTGCTGAATGGCCCTCATGTTCATAAGGGAAGAAACTTGTTTTTGTGCCTCTGCCCATTGATTGTGTGGCATGTTTGGCATACCTTTAGCTTTTGGCAGGGTGTGAAAGTGGAACCTGTAGCCCTGGGACACTATATTCAATACCCATTTGTCCTGGGTGATCATGTGCCAATTTTGAGAGAAAAGTGATAGTTTTCCCTCTAAGGGGGCTGCAAGATGATAAGTGCTTGGTGCTGGTAGAGGCAAGTCATTGGGACTGTTTCCTGTATGGCTGTGCTTTGTCTTCTCCACTTTTGGAGGTAGAAGCACCACACTATTTAGGCCTGTATGAGCCCTGGGGCTGGGATTTGCCTCTTTGTGGCCTGTCCGACACTGGAAAGGACCAATTCTTTGTAGGCCAGTTCCTGCTAAATCTTGGTGGCTAAACCTGTAAGAAATCCTTTACTGTTTGCATAGATTTTGCTTTGTCCTGCATTTTCTTCAAAACCTCCTCTGCTTTAACACCAAATAAAGTATCATGCTGTAATGGAGCATCTAATAAATTTTGCTTTAACATGATCAGGCAGACTTTGCTCCTTTAACAGAGCATGCCTCCTAATTACAGAACCTGGACTGCGGCCCTGCTGGAGGCCTCTAAAGAATCAAACCCACATTGCAAAGTATGCTTTCCAACTTGCTCAGCTGCATGCAATAAATCCTGCATTTCCTTGTTTTCTGCACACTCAGAGTTTAACAACATTTTCGGTTTAAGCAATGCCATGAGATGTTGCTGATATTTGAGCATATGAAACTGACCATTTAAGGCCCTTATAGCCAAGGTAGCAGATGTGTAAACCTTTTTCCCCCATCTATCCAATGCCCTAGAATCTCTGTCAGAGGGGGTAGGGTTTTTCGCAGCAGAAGCCTTAACTCCTTTGGGACCCTGAGAAATAGTTTCTGGGTCTACAGCAGGGTTTTTAAAAAGGAATTTATGAGAGTCAGGAACCCTGTAATATCTGTCAGGCTTAACAGGAGCTGGAGGTAAGGAGTCAGGGGGGTAAGACTAGACTACGAAAACGCATCATCTACAATGTCTAACAGGTGGGATGGCTAGTGGCTTGTGTTGAGGTAGTAAAAGGAAATCCCCGAGCCTCTTTTTAGATTCTGAAAAATCTTGGCTCTCCCAGTGGAAATGCTCCCTCATGGTATGTAAGGTTTCCCCAAAAGAATAGCCCTCTGGAGGAGAAGCTGAAGGTATAGACTCTTCCGCATCAGAATCCTCACAGGGGGGAAGAGAATATTCCTCATCAGAAGAGGAATCAGAAGAAATGAAAACCTGATCTGAAGATTCATAGACAGTCTTCTCTTGCCTAGGCCTCTTATCAGGAGGGGGATGGGAACCCCTGATCAAGGTAATCAAGTCTTCGGCCATTTTGAGCATCTGTCTTCTGGGCATAGATGCTTGACCACGTGGCTCTTGAGTTTGTTTCTTTGCTTTGGAAGGTGCTTTAGTCTTTTGCCTGTGAAGCTGAAGTTGTTTGATGTAAAGATGTTTAGGTCTGAATACACCCTCAGAAGCAGATGCCTGCTCAGTGGCTCGGGACCCACCTGAAGGGATAATATCAGAGACTCCAATACCTTGAGTTTTCAGCGGCATGGCCGACTCCACATGGGAGTTGGTAGTGGTCTGCGTCTCTAAAGTAGCGGACGTCAGGGGCTCCGAAAGTGCCTCACTGAGGACCTGCGAACCGGCGACTGGCTTATGAGAAGCTTCGTCGGTTTTGGGCCTCAGTTGTCTATCTCTTGCCTTTTCTTTGCATTTCTTTTGAACTCCAGTAGTCGGATGGCTATCCAACGACATTTCTGGATAATTAAACCAGCGTCCAAAATAGTTTAAAGCAAAATCATACAGACGTTTAATAGTGCGTTGGTTAAATCTAGCACAAATCCCTCAACCAGAAATGTTGTGATCAGGGCATAGGCAAGGAACACAGTAAAAGACAAAAATCCAGAAAGGTCGTCAGCAAGACGTCTCCAAAAGCTCGGACAACAAAATTGAGTAAAAAAAGAGAGTAAAATATTCCACCGTTTATTGTAAAACACACAGAGCAATAAAAGGTTAAGCGCTTTCGTCTGAATAATATCAGACTTCCTCAGAACCATGAATGAAAACGCTCTAATAGTATTTAAATACATTTTGGCGCCAACTTCCTTATACAAACAATCAGTTCTTAAAGAGTCACACTCCTATGCTGTAGCAAGAACTTTTTTTCTTCACATGCTCATTAATACAGAATACATAACTGTGTGATGATACCATGTACAATGCATTTAACAAGGCATTCAATCATCTAAAAGTACTTTGCTTACGGTATTCACATACAATATTTTGAAAAAAGTAAAAATAGAAATAAAAAAAATAAATACATAAAGTAAAATAAACATAGTCCATGTATGTGTATATCAACGCTCTGCAAATACCACTAACTAACCAGTCTCACCTTCTACCAGTAACAGGAACAGGAACAGGAACACAGTAAGAATGAAATCCTTATGAGCTATTTGCTTCCCACAAGAAATGCACTTATTAACTTTTCCTGACATCTGTCTGGAGCAAGAAAAAAAAAGTTTCCCCAACGGGGTACTTGGCTTTATTGAAGACTTCGGATCTGAAACTCTAACACCAAAATCTCAGGAGTTGGCCGACCGACACTTGCAAACTGCTTCTGCTTCGGGCACCGCGCGGCAAGAAAGACTAAAGAAAATTGTGTCGGCCGCATCTTTTATACCCCTGACGACCTGACGTCAAGGAAAGGGCAACAGCAGCTGACGCAGGACCCAAGACTTTGGAATTCAGGCCGGTTGAGGGCAATCTGCCAGCAGGATTACCCAAATGTAATGATTGCAACAGTGAAACACGAAGAACATCTGAGCTTGAAGATGTATTTGGTAAGTCAAGGCTGTGTTCCACAAGGCCATGGCTAGTCTGCAAAGGGGGTAGGAGTGGGTACCCCCCTGCTTGTTTATGTACCAAAACTGTGGTGTTGTCAGTCTATCAGCAGTTGTCCTGGATGAAGTAAGTCCTTCAAGGCTGTCAGAGCATTCTGAACAGCTAGCATTTCTTTCTGGTTGATATGTAGATGCATATGGGTTGGGCTCCATTTGCCCTGAATGCATATCCCTGCCAGGTGGGCCCCCCAGGCATAGTCTGATGTGTATGTAGTTAGGGTGGCAGGGGGTAGAATGAATGACAGTCCCTTGTTTTGGTGACATCTCTGCCCACCAAAGAAACTCCTGCTGCAGGCAGGGAATGAGAGGAATCATTGTTTCCAGACTGTGACAATGTTGACTCCATGAGCTTTTTAGCTACCACTGAAGTTTTCTCATATGCAGTCTCGCATATGTTATTAGTAGAATGCAGGATGCCATGAACCCTAAAGCCTGCAGAATTTGTCTTGCAGATAGCCGGGTTTTTGTTGCCACTTGAAGTATGTTGTCAAATGAATTTGTTTGTCTGGCGTGAGGCAAGTCATCTGGGCAGTTGTATTCAAGCTTTCACCCAGGAATGTAATTATTTGGGAGGGTACCAGTTGTGATTTCTTTTCTTTTATGGTGTACCCTAGGCATGCTAGAAGCCTTTTTACAAACGCCAGATGTTGCAGAAGAGTGTCCTCGTCCTCTGCCTGAATGAGACAATCGTCCAGATAAGGATAAATTTGAATGTTTGTCTGCAAAATGCAATTACTGGTGCCAGGCACTTTGTAAAGACCCTGGGCGCAGTAGATAAGCCAAAGGGCAGTGCAGAGAATTGGTAATGCAAAAAGCCTGCATTGAAGCGGAGGTATCTTCTGCAAGATTCCCTTATTGGGATATGCAGGTACGCCTCTAAGTCTAGAGTTACCAACCAGGCATTCTTGCCTAGCATAGGCAGTAGCTGTTGTAAAGACAGCATTTGAATTTTGGAATGTCCAGGAATGTGTTTAGAATTGTTAAGTCCAGAATTGGATGCCATGATTTGTCTTTGTTGGGTACCAGGAAGTGTCTTGAATAAAATTCTTGTTCTTTTTCCTTTTCGGGTACTGGTTGAATAGCCCCCATATCCATGAGGGATAGGACTTGTTTCGGGGCCTCTGCCCACAGGTTTGGCGGCAGATCTGGCCATCCGTCTGGAATTGGCAACGTGTGGAAATGAAACCTGTACCCCTGGGATACTATGTTTAATACCCACTTGTCCTGGGTAATTAAATGCCAATTTTGAGCATGAAGTGCTAGTCCGCCCCCCCCAAGGGGCTGCCAAAAAGTAAGCGCTTGGAGATGGCAGAGGAAAGTCATTGAGATTGTTTACTGTAGGGTTGTGCTTTGTTACCTCCTGATTTGGAGGTGGAGGCACCCCTATTGCTTTGACCTGTAAGATCCTGGTGATCGATATCTGGAGCCTTTGGAGCACCTGGGTTTGCCCTGAGCGGCTCTGTTGGACACAGGAAAGGACCAATTCTTAGTAGGCCAGTGCCTACTGAACCTGGGTGGCTGCACTTCCAAGAAATCTTTTACAGTTTGCATAGATTTAGCTTTGTCCTCCATTTTCTTTAAAACCTCTTCTGTCTTATTACCAGACTGTCATGCTGTAAAGGGGCATCCAACAATTTAGCTTTAACATGATCAGGCAGATTTTGCTCCTTGAGCCAGGCATGCCTTCTCATCACAGATCCAGTTACGGCAGCCCTGCAAGAGGCCTCCAAGGAATCAAAACCACATTGCAAAGTATGCTCTCCAACCTGTTCTGCTGAATGCAATAAATCCTTTAACTCTATTTTCCACACAATCAGAAATTAACATCATTTTCTGTTTCAGTAAGCCCATAACATGCTGTTTATATTTAAGCATATGAAACTGGCAGTTTAAAGCCCTGATTGCCAAGACTGCAGACGTATAAACCTTCTTTCCCCATCTATCCAGCACTCTGGAATTTATATCAGAAGGGGGTAGGATTTTTGGCTGTAGAAGCCTTAACACCCTTGGGAGCCTGAGAAATATTCTCAGGGTCAGCAGCAGGATTTTTGAAAAGAAATTTGTGGGAGTCAGGAACCCTGTAATATCTGTCTGGCTTACTAGGAGTTGGAGGCAGGAAATAGTACAGTTTTGTACCTACCATAAATGTAGATGTCCGATAGACATGCAACTGCAGTCATAACATGTGGGTTGTCCTGCCTCAGGCAGCCCTCGGTCGGCCGGATTCCAAAGTCTGGGTCCGACGTCGGCTGATGTCGCATTTCTCTCCGACGTCAGAGCGGCTGGAGTACATAAGCATCAGCCGACGCCATTTTCTTCAGTGTTTCTTGCCCCAGATGCCAGGTGCCCTCCAAGGAAGGCTGTAATCAAATTGGAAGACAAAAACAGGATTCCAAACAAATAAATGAGCAATAAAACAAATACACCATAACAGATATCCCCAGCTAAGAGCAACAGGGATAGGAGTTGACCCTAGGCATAGAGGGGTATGGAGGGAGGGAAAATCCGACTGCAGTTGCATGTCTATCGGACATCTACATTTATGGTAGGTACAAAACTGTACTATGTCCTTCAAGAATGCAACTGCAGTCATAACATGTGGGTAGAATACCATAGCTTAGATGGGGGAGGAGGTATGTCCTAGGAAAAAGATGGTGTGGCAATCAAACCCTGCAGGATTGCCGAAGCAAAGCCTGCTCTGGATCTGGAATATAGAGGGAGATTGTAGTGTTTGGAGAATGTATGCACGGAGCTCCATGTAGCAGCTTCTATAATGTCCTTGGTAGGCACCCCTCTTAAAAATGCTGTAGAGGTGGCTGTAGCTCTGGTAGAATGTGGTCTGACATTGGCTGGAACAGTCTTTCCATGAAAAGAATAACAGAATCTGATGCAATGTCCAATCCATTTAGAAATAGTCTATTTTGAAATTGCTTTTCCTTGGACTGCAGGGGCGTAAGCTACAAAAAGTTGTTCAGACTTCCTACTGGCCTTGGTTCTGTCCAGGTAGTATCGAAGTTGTCTGTGAATGTCCAAGGTATGCAAAAGTCTTTCCCCCTTATTCTCAGGATTGGGGAAGAAAGCAGGCAGATGAATGGCTTGATTTAGAGAAACCCTAGATACCACCTTTGGCATAAAAGTAGGGTTGGTCCTTAATGAAACCCTGTCTCTGTGGAAAATAATAAAGGGTGGTATTGCCATTAGGGCCTGTAGCTCCGAAACCTTTCTTGCTGAGGTAATTGCCAACAGGAAAGCTGTCTTCCATGAGAGAAATTGCAAGTCAGCTGAAGCTGCTGGCTCAAAAGGAGGTAGAGTCAGTTTTTCTAAGACAAAATTGAGGTCCCAGTCTGGCACTGGGGCCTTTCTTGGTGGCTTAATGTTCTTGATTCCCCTGAGGAATTGTCTTAGTAAGGGGTGAGAGAAAACAGGAGGATCAGTGTTGTATCTAGCTGAAATAGCAGATGCATGTATCTTTATGGAAGAATATGAGAGGCCGTTCTTTAACATATCTGCCAAATATTCCAAGATGAGTGGGATGTTCAGAAATGAAGCATCATGTCCCTTGCTGGTATTCCAATTGCTGTATCTTTTCCACTTTGCTAAGTAAACCTTTCTGGTGGATGGTCTTCGAGCCTCTGTTAGTATCCGCTGAACCTCCTTAGAGAGAGATAAGCTGAAGTTATTTATGGGATCTCCCAAGCTGTTAGCTGCAGTGTCTGAAGGTTTGGATGCAGTGCTTCGAAGTTGTGTTGAGTCAAAAGTAGAGGCCACTGAGGGAGGGCCCACCTCCTGGTGTGACATATGCTCCGTAGTAGTGGGTACCAGTGTTGTCTTGGCCAATCCGGAGCTATTATGATTCCCTTGGGCTTCTCTGCTTTGATCTTTAGTAATACTGAGGTCATCAGTGGCAGAGGTGGGAATGCATAGATTGCTAGGGAGTTCCAGTTGAATGAGAGGGCATCTATTTTCCAAGCTTTTGGATGGTATGTCCTTGTGCAAAATTTTGGTAGAAGATGGTTGAGGTGAGAGGCAAATAGGTCCACTTCTGGCTTGCCCCATGTCGAAGTGAGTTGTCTGAAGACCTTTGGGTGTAACCTCCACTTGTGTGGATCTGTGAAATTCCTGCTTAGGCTGTCCGCCAACACATTGTCTTTTCCTGGAACAAACTGGGATTGTAACTGGATGTTTAGGCTCAGTGATTTTTCCCAAAGCTGCATTGTCAGTCTGCAAAGGGGGTAAGAGTGGGTGCCCCCCTGCTTGTTTATGTACCACATCACAGTGGTGTTGTCTGTCCGTATCATTAAATGGCCTTGCTGTAGTTGGTGTTGAAAAGCCTCGATGGCATGCATTACTGCCAGCATTTCCTTTTGGTTTATATGCAGATGTGTTTCCTTTGGAGACCATTGTCCTTGTATACACCTGCCCTCCATGTGCGCCTCCCCCATCCAAGGTCTGAGGTGTCTGTAGTCATGGTCTGTGTTATCTGTGGTTTTTTGAATGACATACCTGTGTTTTCCTGGCTCACCGAGGCCCACCATAGGAATTCCTTTTGTAGGCATGGAATGAGTGGTATGATTGTCTCCAAGTTGTTGCTGTGTTGAGACCAAATGCTTTTTAGGTACCATTGAAGCTTTCTCATGTGTAGTTTTGCTAATGGAACCAGTAGAATGCAGGATGCCATGTAACCCAGGGCCTGTAGGAATCTCCTTGCAGTCATCTGGGTGAGCTTTGCAAAACCTTTGAAGTAATGAGTTAACTTCTCTTGCTTGTCTTCTGTCAGGTAAGCCATCTGAGAGGCTGTGTCTAGTTTGGCTCCTAAGATTATTTGCTGGGATGGCTGCAGTCTTGACTTTTGGAAGTTGACTGTGTATCCCAAAGCTTGAAGTAATCGTATGACATAATCCAGGTTTTTTGTCAACATCAATTTGTCATCCGCTTGTATGAGGCAGTCGTCCAGGTGCAGGTAAATTTGTATACCCTGGAGCCTGCAATGAGCAATTACTGAAGCCAGGCATTTTGTAAATACTCTGGGCGCAGTAGATAAGCCAAATGGCAATGCTGAGAATTGATAATGCTCTGGCCCTGCAAGAAATCTGAGGTATCTTCTGCAGCTGTGTCTGATAGGGACATGCAGGTATGCCTCCTTGAGGTCCAGAGTAATCAGCCACGACTCCTTGCCCAGCATGGGAAGGAGTTGCTGTAGAGTCAGCATTTTGAACTTTGGTACTATGAGAAAGGTGTTTAATGCGGACAAGTCCAGTATTGGTCTCCATTGAGATTCTTTTCTTGGAACAAGGAACAGTCTTGAGTAAAACCCCTGTTCTTGTTCTTGTTGTGGAACTCTTTCTATTGCTTTCATTCGAGTCAGCAGAGTGATTTGCTTGATAGCCTCTGCCCTTTGAATTTGTGGTAGGTTTGGCATGCCTTGTTTTCTTGGTAAGGTATGAAAATGAAACCTGTACCCTCGGTCTATAATGTCCAAAATCCATTTGTCCTTTGTCAGTCTGTGCCAGTTTTCTGCAAACAGGGATAATTTCCCGCCCAAGGGAGCTTCTAGTTGTTCCCTGGTAGGCGGTAGTAGAGGAAAGTCATTGAGTTTGTGGTTGTTGGGCAGGTGAAACCCCTGCGTCACTTCTTTGGTTTCCTGGCTGCCATTGTCGTCCCCTGTAAGGGCCTCTGTATTGGCCTCTTCCTCGGCCATGTCTGTTCTTACCCCTTTGAAACTTTTCTGGATTAGGAAAGGTCCAGTTTTTTGAAGGCCAATTTCTACTGAATCTGGGGGGTTGAACCTGGAGGAAATATTTCACAGTCTGAACTGATTTTGCTTTTTCTTCGATGGTCTTTAACACATCCTTAGCATTTGCACCAAAAAGCTTGTTCTTTTCCAAAGGTGCATCCAGAAGTTTTGCTTTTACATGATCTGGTAGAGGTTGATCTTTTAACCAAGCATGTCTACGAATCACTGCCCCTGTCATAGCTGCCCTACATGAAGCTTCCAGTGCATCATATCCACACTGCAGGAAGTGATTGCTTACTTGCTGAGTGTTATGTACAGCTTCCTGCAAAGTCTTCCTGTCTAAAGGATCAGGAGAAGCTAATGTTTTTGTAAATCTTCTAAGAGATAATCCTGATATTGTAACATATGAAAAGGCAATTTAAAGCTCTCATAGATAAGGTAGTGGATGTGTAAACCTTTTGCCCCATCTCTCTAATGACCTTGCTTCCCTGTTGGAGGGCAAAGGATTTTTTGAGGTGGAGGCTGAAACTCCTTTAGGCCCCTGTGAAATAGTTTCCAAATCAGCAGAATGGGCCCTGAATAAATGGGAATGAGTTTCTGGGACCCTGTAATACCTGTCTGGCTTGGCTGGAGCAGGAGGAAGAGAATCAGGGGTAGCACTAGAGTCAGAATACAAATCATCCAGAACATCAAGTACAGGAGGAATAGCTAAGGGCCTGTGCTGAGGCTTCTTAAGAAAAGTCCTAAGGCGTTTCCTAGAATCAGAATATTCCTGACCCTGCCACTTGAAATGTTCCCTCATGGTGTGTAGAACTTCCCCAAAAGAAATATCCTCAGGAGGGGAGGCCGAAGGGATGGAATCTTCTGCATCCGAGTCCTCATAAGTCTGGAAGAGCTCTTCCTGGCTATCAGAGTGGACAGAGCCCTCAGAGTCTTCATCTGAACGAGTAGGGTCAGAGGGTTCAACCCGGGGCCTTTTATCAGGAGGAGGCTGGGATGCTCTCTCAGGATGGGCCTGTGAACCTCTAATCATGGAAATTAAATCAGCAGCCATGGACATAATTTGTGTCTCTGGAGTCGGCTGGGGTAAGGATTTAGAAGTAATATGCTTTGTTTTGATGGCTGCCTTAGCCCTAGTGTAGGCCTTAATAGACATGGCCATAGGAGGCCTGGCAGCTCCACGTGCAGGAGTGACCTTGTCTACAGCAATGGTCTCGGGCATTTCCTTGGTTACGGTATCCGGAGGAAAGTCTAAAACTGGCGGAGTAATGTCTGGAATCGGAGTAGTCAGTAATGCGGTGTCTTCGGTTCGGAGCGGTGGAGAGACAGTCTCAGAGGGAATCGGAGCACTCGCGCTAGGTTTTGGCGTGGAGTCGGTGGTAGACGCGGGCCGAGGATGTTGGTCCCGGTCTTTTCACTTTTTGGGTGTTTGCGATGTCGGAAGATCCGACGGTATGGTGTAGGCAAATTTTTCGCCGAAAAAATCTTCAGCGAACTCCACCCGGCGCCTGAGAGTGCGCTTGTTGAAGCGAGCACAGGCTACACAGGCCGAGACGTCGTGGTCTGGGCCCAGGCAAGGGAGGCAGTAAGAGTGGAAATCCTTATGAGGTATTTGTTTACCACAAAAAAGACAATTGTTAACTTTTTCAGTAATTTCTGACATCGGCTGAGGCAAGAAAAGGTCCCCAACGGGGTACTTAGCTTTTTCGATGACTTCGGTATCGTAGAATACAGGAGCTGACAGACCGGCACTTGCGAACTTGCTTCTGCTTCGGGCACCGCGCGGCAAGAAAGACTGGAGAAAATGGCGTCGGCTGATGCTTATGTACTCCAGCCAGAGAGAAATGCGACATCAGCTGACGTCGGACCCAGACTTTGGAATCCGGCCGACCGAGGGCTGCCTGAGGCAGGACAACCCACATGTTATGACTGCAGTTGCATTCTTGAAGGACATCAGGAGCCATGCTTGATTCAGAGAACACATCAACAATGTCTAATACAGGAGGTATTGCCAAAGGCCTATGCTGAGGAAGAAGAAAATCCCTAAACCTCTTTTTTGATTCTGAGAAGTTCTGACTCTCCCAGTGAAAATGTTCCCTTAAAGTATGTAAAGTCTCTCCAAAAGAGAAATCCTCAGGAGGAGAAGCAAAAGGGATAGATTCCTCTGCAAAGTCCTTAATTCATAATCAGTGCCTTGCCTAGGCCTCTTAGCGGGGGGGGGGGGGGGGGGTGTTGGGAACCCCTGATCAAGGTAATTAAATCCTCAGCCATTTTGATTATTTGTTTTTTTGGCATAGGGGCCTGAGCACGTGGCTCATGCGCCGGTTGTTTAGACGTAGAAGTTGGTTTTGGCCTTGTTTTTGATGATGGCGTCTGTTTAATATACAAATGTTGAGGCCTGAAAACACCCTCAGAATCCGGTGCCTGCTCAGTGGCTCCGGACCCATCCAAGGGAGACATCCGCGGGTTCAATACTTGCAGAATCTCGCAGCATACCAGACTCTGAATGGGTCTCGGTAGAGGCCTGCGACTCAAAAGTAGCGGGTATCAGGGGCTGCAAAAGCACCTCACGGAGTACCAGCAAACCGGCGACTGGCTTAGGAGAAGCTTCGTCGGTTTTGGACCTCAAAGGTCTCGCTCTTTTTCCTTGCGTTTTTTGTGAACTCCGGTAGTCGGATTGCTAACCGATGACATTTCAGGGGTAGTTAAATCTTGAACCAAAATATTTAGAAGCTTAATAGTGCGTTGGTTAAATTTAGCACAAAACCGACAGCAAGGCACGTTGTGATCATGGCCTAGGCAAGGAATACAGTACAAATGAAAATCCTTATGAGGTATTTGCTTCCCACAAGCAATGCAATTAACTTTTACTGACATTGGCGAGGAGCAAGAAAAATTTTCCCCAACAGGGTACTTCGCTTTAGTTTGAAGACTTCGGTTCTGAAACTTGAAAACGGAAATTTCAGGAGTCTGCCAACTGGCACTTGTGAACTGCTTCTGCTTCGGGCACCGCGCGGCAAGAAAGACCGATTAAAATGGTGTCGGCTGCATGTTTTATACCCCTGACGTCATATAAGTGGAGACCGCAACTGACGCAGGACTCAAGACTTTGTTATTCAGGCCGATTGAGGGCAACCTGCCAACAGATTACCCAAATGTAATGACACTTTTTATATCCACTTTGTGTATTACATACAAAACAGTTGAAGGTAGTTATACAGAAGAAATGGAGTTACTAGAGATGACTTTTTTTTGACATAGCCACCCACCTCAATTATGCCAATCACTGAGTGTAGTGCATAAAGAAAGAAAAGGAAGTTTGAAGAAAAGTTAGTTGATTTGCAAACTAAGAGCCTAGTAGTAGTATGAAGAGATCAAGTAATGGGTACAGGCAATGGAAGACAAATGGAAAGAGCTACTTGAGACCAGGTTCAGTTGACAAATTGCAAGCTTGGTCTGTTGACTTCACCACCACCCCTTTGGGAGAATCCTGTTTCAACTGTGGTAGGAAAGAACACCAAAGAGGGAACAACTTACAGGCAGCAAAAGACCCCAAAACAGTTGGCCTTTGTAGCAAACCATCTACACTTGCCATCACCTTCCTCATAGTTTGAACAGAATCATGAATCCCCTTACAGAGATTGCCTGGCTAGTAAATCAAGAGTGAATACAAATACCTTTGGGCCCTTAAACCAGAAAAGCCCTTAAGTAAAACTGAGTTTAGGGAAAACAAATTCCTTCCTTAGGGGATACTGAAATAACCAGACCAGTGCTAAAGGTTACATCTCATAAGCACATTACAGTGCCAGATAAACAAATACAAAATGAGCGTGTGACTTTACATTCCAGTTGTTTACAATCTCTCTATTATACATAACTCCCACTGCAATTTTAATGAGAAAAGATCTGTTATGCCCACCAAGTTGAGAGCATCTCAGCAGACATGGAGGGAGAACTTTTAGTAGTGTGGTCTTGCACTAAACAGGAGCCATCAGGAAACCTTCAGTCAGATGAACTGTCATAGCAAGTATTTTCTCAAACTGTACTCAGAGGAGAAATACACAGTAATCAAAACAGCAGTCGCCCACTTACTCTACAGGAGTAGCATCAGTCAGGAAAGTTAAGCAAATATGCGGGGTTGTGTTAGTTTTGTTCTTATGTGTATGGCCATAAATGAGTCTGCAATTATCTGCACATGTCTACATGTTTACTTGGGGGGGGGGGGGGGGGAGGGGTGCTTTGCCAATATGATGCATTGGCTGTTAAGGAGAACACTAGCAAGGCCAGGCATGACAGCAGTTGGTGAGCTGCAGGCTTTTATGTGCTTTGTGACTGGTGTTTAACAGTTATACTGAATAGTTTGCATCTTCCAAGTTTATTTGACAAGACAGCAGTTTGGTAATTTAACTGTTCTTCCACTATTTTAAATTTGATGATATAGACGGACTATATTAGAACTTGCAGTGGTATATTGTGTTACTTAGGTAAAAGATAATATTGTGTGCTGCAACGAGGGACAAAGAGTTTAGTGGACACCAACAGCAATATTCTGAACTGTGTAGTCTTGTCCCTTTAAGAACTTTGAGTGCTGCAGACCCAGACTTTATATGACTAATTTGATGTTAAAAAATTATGTTTAAAAGTTTGTGGCTTCAAATTGTGATCTAAAAAGAAGCTGAATGGTAATCAATTTTTTTCATTCTTTGAAATGGTGACATAGATTGGTCATATTATAATTTGCAGTTGTATTATTAAAGAGGTGTAATACACTCCAGATTCATACGACAGTGATGTACATTTTTTTTCAGTTTTGTAAGATTCATATAATTGCTTTCATGCTTGGCATCTTGTGAAATGTTTCACTGATAATACTTAACAGCTGTGTTATTTAAGTGGTTTAGAAAGCTGTCTATTGTGATATCATTAATTTCACTCTATATCCACTTCAATGCCATCACAGTTTCTAACCTTTAACTTTTTACTTTTCACATGGTCCCTATTCTACCACCTACTGCAATTAACCTCTCCACAAAACACCCATTTCAACTACCATTCTTCAGCCACTACACATCCTATCAAACTTTATATCCTACCAGCTTCTCTAACGTATTGTAGTCTATATTACACAGACAAAAAACTTTGCTCAAAACTAAAAATGCTTCCCACTCTACTTGATCCCTACTCTACCAACAATGCAACCATAGCTGTATATTACCATTCAAGAACAAAAAGAAAACAGGTACCCAATCCTCTACTACCACAAACTCTAAACTATCTCAATGTGGTGACATACACTCCAACCCTGGCCCAAACCCTACCTCTCCTGTCTTCCCCAACCCCTGCAAATCACTAAATGTCACCATTAACCCCCAAAGCATCCAGAACAAAATACCTGAAATTCCATTGTTGGATAGTCCATAACAAACCAGACATTATAGCCGCCACTGAGACAAGGCTAAAGTCTTATATTAAAGATAATGAATTCCTTCCTGCAGGCTCTGCATGTCTTAGGTCTGACTGACCACATAAAAAAGATGGAGTGAGTCTGTTATATCCTAACTCCTTCTCCATAATACCACACACCATGCCAATCCCACAACTGTCATCAGACGAAATATTAATATTTTTTCTTAGAATGAACAACTGCAAAAGCATATGTATTATTGTGTTATACATTCCACCCAGCAACAACAATCCTTAGAGGAAATACTTGCATGGGCATCAAATACAGAAAATGAAACCATCATTTTAGGAGATGTCAATATTAATTGGCTAGACTTCTCCCACCAAAATCCTTCGATCAACCTATATACCTTCACACAACTAATCAATGATCTAACTAGACCAAATAAAAACAGCAGCAGTGGCTCTATATTGGATTGGATTATAGTCTCTGACCCAAATAAAATTGCATACACACGAACGCTCCCCAATACTAAGCGATCACTTTCCTACCTTCATACTTCGAAAAACCACTCCATCACTTAGTGGGCACCACTACAAACATACTAGAGACCTTTCCCATTTCTGCCCCACAACATTTAATGACTGCCTTGAATGTATCAATTGGAACATATTGAAAACCCTTCCCCCTAGATGACTCTGTTGAATTCTTTAACTCAACATTTCTCAAGATCTTCAACAACCAAGCACCACTCATTCTACGGACAGTGAAAACTAATCACACCACCTGGCCCTCAAATCCCAAACACTGCATCTATATCACATAATCAAACTTTTAAAATTTCAAACGTCATATGGTCGACACTATATAATCAAACTTTTAAAACTTTCGAAAATGTAACTAAAAAAAAAAAAAAGAAAAACCTACCTGAACAGTTTAAGCAGGGGGGCAAGTCATCCTGCACCCCCACACTCCCTACTCTTTAAATATACCAACTCCAAGATCACACTACAGTGCAGAAAAGGAAAATCTTCCCATTCCGCACTGTACAGAGATCTCCGTTGAAATGTTCAAACTTTTAAAAGTTGGATCATATGGTGTCAATCATATGAAATTCGATCTTTTCAGTTTGACAGCATGATATAGACCCCCAAACACCTTATGACCGCTAATAGTAAAGCTTAACTGCCAAAATAGCAAAAACACCTCCAAACTGACAACAGCTATGTAATCAAGTGAAGCGGCTAGCCATAAAAGGCAAAAACAGTCACTACCTTAAACTACAAAACCACCATAAAGTAAACCCTAAAATGTTATGGAGCTCCATCAATTCCCTACTAAACTCAGGGTCAAAAACCAACCCATGCCCAAATCCTGACGAAACACCCATAGAGATAACTACACACTCAACTCTTACTTCATTAACACTACTGCCAATCTAACTGCTACCTTTCCTCCATGTCCTGTCCCTCATTGACAAGGGTAGTCTGTGCTGATCACAGAATCGTTCTAACGACCAACTAACTATGGTCAATTAGGGTACACACTTTTTTAAATGACCAGGCTTCTAAAGACCCTTGAGCCATTAGCCTAGTAACCTCCTATGAACCTATGAATTAAAACTTAAAGTTCATGCTTTCTTTTGTTCGGAGAAGCTAGATTACAGTTACTCGTTGTTTACATAAGGTATGAGAACTTTCCTAAACACTATCAAATTATTGATAGTAGTATAGAAATTGAACACCAGTGCAATTAAGCTAAGAGTTCATTGAAAAATAAATAAAAAACAAACTTGCTCCTCAGAAGATAACTGTGCATCACACTGGTACTGCAAGGTACAGCTGCATGACCTATATCCTTCTGTGTTTGGGACAGAAATGCACTACAGCATCTCTGTACACAATTTGTAGATTCACAGCAACACCCCTAACAGCAACTACATGTTTATGCAACTTTTAAATTTCACCCTTTTTATAGTGTGTTTTACTACAAAATCATTTGCAAGTTTTATATACCTCTACTGTACCAAAACAAAATAAATAGCTTTTTACAGCCACAAATACTTGCGCCATGAATAATCGGTCTAGTCAATGAGTCAATGCACTGCAAACATTACAGCTAATTCATTCATACTACCAATACTTCTGTGCAGGTAAATTTTTTATATTTCCTTTCATAGCATTTTATCCTCTGAAGTCTCCGATTTATTAAATACATTTACCAGTAAAATTGCAACCAGAGCACACAAGTTCCTCACCTCCCCGCTTTTTCAGTGCCTCTATTTTTGGTTTGGAAATTCTGCTTCTAAATTCCGGCCCTTTGAAGTCATCTCTGTCTTCATTTGACACTGGTTCAGGCTGCACAACCACTGTACCTAAAAAAAGGTTTTACAAAGTGAACTCAGTTATACCGGTTAAGCACATTTCATACTTCAGTGAAAACACTACCACCACCACTTAATATGCAACTGTTCAGATTATTACACAATGTTATAATAAAAACACAAGGTAAAGAAAGTACAGCCATGTAGTTTACTTACAATAAAAGTTTGAACAAGTTATGGTTGCAGTATTCGTGACTTGAGAAACTTGTACAGTAGATCGCTTATCCCTCGAGCCATTCACTCTTCAGGAGCTCAGGTTCATTCCTCCCCTCTGTAGCATACTCCTACCCCTAGGCATGTAAGACTGCACCAATGTCAGAGCTAACACCACCTTTGTCACCTTCAGTGCACTCCTGCTCCTCCCCCAAGCATACAAGGCTCCTTGCATGCAGCCCCCTATGTTAGGTATCTCGAAGATGAGGTGAAAAGATAACTTGAAAGATACCTTTCAGAGAGTGAGTTATGAGCACATGGGTGAGCTGAAAGTACAGTTTTGTACCTACCATAAATGTAGATGTCCGAGTGGTTATACTGCTGCAGTCATCACACTTGGGTTATCCTGTCGGCAGGCGGTCCCACAGTCGGCCGAATCCCAAAGCCTTGGTCCGGCGTCGGATGTCGTCGCCTCTTCCCTGACGTCAGTGCGACAGGGGTATAAAAGAGACAGCCAACGCCATTTTCTTCAGTTTTTCTTGCCTCAGATGTCAGGTGCCCCCAACTAGGAAGGCAATACAATAGCTATGCAACAATACCTTAGTAGATGAGCAATAGTACTAGCCGTTACCAAATACACCATATAGACATGAATCCAATAGATTGAAGTACATGGAGTTGTAACTAACACCCTGGAATGTAGAGGGGATGGAGGGAGGGTAACCTGGACTGCAGCAGTATAACCACTCGAGCATCTACATTTATGGTAGGTACAAAACTGTACTATGTTCATCGTGCTATACTGCTGCAGTCATCACACTTGGGTAGAATCCCAAAGCTATGGAAGGGTGGATGGTACTAAACTGGGTTAGGTGATGCTAGGATGCCCTGCAGAACTGCAGTGGCAAAACCAGCCCTGGTTTTTGAGTATAATGGAAGGTTGTAGTGCTTGGTAAAGGTGTGCACTGAACTCCAAGTTGCTGCCTCCAGAATGTCTTTGGTTGGAACCCCTCTGAGAAAGGCTGCTGAGGTTGCAGTAGCCCTGGTAGAATGGGATCTAATATTGACAGGCACTGCCTTCCCATGGTGCGAGTAGCAAAAGTGGATACAATGTGCTATCCATTTGGAGATGGTCTGTTTTGAAATAGCCTTTCCTTGTGAACCTGCAGCATATGATACAAAGAGTTGGTCAGTTGTTCTGAAGATCTTTGTCTTATCTAAATAGTAACGTAGCTGTCTGTGAATGTCCAAAGAGTGAAGGAGCCTTTCTCCTTTATTCTGTGGGTTAGGATAAAAGGCAGGTAAATGAATTCAAAGCCACACTGGATACTACCTTGGGCATGAAGGTAGGGTTAGTTCGTAAAGAGACTCTGTTTCAGAATTGAGAGGTCTAAGATGGGCCTCCAGGCTTTGTCCTTTCTTGGGACTAGAAACAGTCTTGAGTAAAAACCTTGACCTTGCTCTTTTGTAGGTACCTTTTGAATTGCTTTCATATCCATGAGAGCTGAAATTTGCATTTGAGCCTCTGCCCATTGGTTTGGAGGCAGATTTGGCATGCCTCTCATCTGAGGTAAAGTGTGGAAATGAAATCTGTAGCCTCGGGTAATAATGTCCAGAATCCATTTGTCCTTTGTTATGATGCGCCAATTTTGTGGAAATAGAGCCAGTTTCCCTCCCAAAGGTGCTGCCAGGGCAATTTTGCTTGGCAGGCGAAGAGGGAAGTCATTGTGTTTGTTTCCTGAAGGATTGAGATCTTTCGTCTCCACCTCTGAGTTGCTGTATGCCATTGTCTAGGCCTGAAAGAACCTTGTGTATGGCCTCTGCCCCTTGGGCGCCTGTACCTACCTCTTTGGGGTCTGTCTGATGCAGGAAAGGACCAGTTTTTTGATGGCCAGTTTCTGCTGAAACTAGGAGGTTGTACCTGTAAAAAATCTTTAACTGTTTGCATAGATGTTGCCTTTTTTTCCATTTTCTTCAAAACTTCCTCTGCTTTGACACCAAATAACACATCTTTCTGCAATGAGGCATCCAATAACTTTGCTTTGACATGTTCTGGTAAGGCTTGTTCTTTAAGCCAAGCATGCCTACGTATGACAGACCCTGTGACAGCTGCTCTACATGAGGCTTCCAATGAATCAAAACCACACTGTAAGGTATGTTTTCCCACCTGTTCTGCTGCATGCAGCAAATCCTGCATCTCTTTCAAATCTAGTTGATCTGTCTGAGGGATCAGCTTCTGCTTTAACTGTGTAATCAAATACGGTTAGTATTTTAGCATGTGGAATTGGCAGTTTAATGCCCTCATAGCCAAAGTGGCAGACGTATACACTTTCTTTCCCCATCTTTCTAATGCTCTGGAATCTCTTTCAGAAGGGAGTGGATTCTTAGCAGTAGAGGCCTTAACCCCTTTGGGACCCTGGGAAATGGTCTTGGGGTCTGCATTAGGGCTTTTGTATAGAAACTTATGAGTATCAGGAACTCGGTAGTATCTGTCTGGTTTAGCTGGTGCTTTAGGTAAGGAATCTGGGTTTAAACTGGATTCAGAGAAAACATCATCGAAAATGTCTAAAACTGGAGGAATTGCCAGGGGTCTATGCTGTGGAAGAATTAACAACTCACGGAGTCTTTTCTTGGAGTCAGAGTAATCTTGGCCTTCCCAGTGAAAGTGTTCCCTCATGGTGTGTAAAGTTTCCCCAAAAGAGTAGTCTTCAGGGGGGAAGACAGAGGGAATGGACTCTTTAGCATCTGAGTCTTCATAAGGAGGGAAGGAGTAATCCTGGTCATCAGAGTTGCCTGAGGAAATGGATGCTTGGTCAGAGGAAGGATAATCTTCCTCCAGTCTAGGCCTTTTGTCAGGTGGGGGTTGGGATCCCCTGATAAGGGTAATTAAATCCTCTGCCATCTTAAGCATCTGTTTTTTAGGCATAGGGGCCTGTGGGGGGGTGTGTGGCCCCGGTTTTCTAACTTTCAAGGGGGCTTTGAGCTTAGCATAAGGCTTGGCAGAGGCA
Organism: Protopterus annectens; assembly: GCF_019279795.1. Lineage (NCBI taxonomy): Eukaryota > Metazoa > Chordata > Ceratodontiformes > Protopteridae > Protopterus > Protopterus annectens. Next base: position 258,219,375 of record NC_056749.1, read on the forward strand.
GTTGTCGGTTTGAAAACACCCTCTGAGACCGAAGGTCTATTCAAAGTTTCTGGATCCCCGTCAGGGCTGGCGTCCGAGGAGTGAGGTGGAACTGGATCCTGAGGCCCAACTGTTTCGGTTTGGGATGCCGTCAGAAAATCTGAATTAGCGGTAGTCAGGGGCTGCGAAGATGCCTCGCTGAAAACCGGAGAACCGGCGTCAGGCCTTGCTGAGGCCTCGGTATCTGGTCTTGGCCTTGGCTGCCGATCCTTATCTTTGCGTTTTTTAATCATTGCTGATGTCGGTTGCTCCGACGGCATGCTATAGTTAAATTTTCTGCCAAAATAATGCTGGGCGAATTCTGCCCGACGCTTTATTGTACGTTTCTTGAACCTAGCACAAAACCGACAACCAAAGACGTTGTGGTCTGGGCCTAGGCAAGGAATACAATAAGAATGAAAATCCTTATGAGGTATTTGCTTCCCACAAGAAATACAATTATTAACTTTGTCTGACATCGGTCTGAGGCAAGAAGATTTTCCCCAACGGGGTACTTAGCTTTAGAGAAGACTTCAGGCTGAAACTCTATTCGAAAATTTCAGGAGCTGGCCGACCGGCACTTGCGAACTGCTTCTGCTTCGGGCACCGCACGGCAAGAAAGACTTAAGAAAATGGCTTGGGCTGTCTCTTTTATACCCCTGTCGCACTGACATCAGGGAAGAGGCGACGACGACAGACACCGGACCAAGACTTTGGGATTCGGCCGACTGCGGGACCGCCTGACGACAGGATAACCCAAGTGTGATGACTGCAGCAGTATAGCACGATGAACATCTGTGCTAAAGTCCCACCTAGGCGCAGACCTCTACTCCAACCGGAAGTAGGGGGATCGGGAAAGAATAAGTAAAGGGAAAGGAAGGGGTCCACCTTGGCTCTAAAGATTCAGACAGAATCTATTGCAGAAACTGTGGGCAGGAATATGTACTGCAACAGTGAACTACTTGCACATCTACCTCTAGAGCAAGTATGTGCACAGTTGTACTACTGCAGTATTCATAACTTCTTAACAACTCCCTGGGGTTTAGACTGTGTGTGGTAGAAGTAGGCTGCTTGGCACAACCTTGTCGACCCTTACCTAAATTTGGATCATGGCAGATCACTTTTTATTCCCCTCCACATGAAGTATGGTCAAGAATAGACTATTTCCTGATCTCCTCAAACCTCTCAAGGTTTTGCCAAAATTATGTAATTAATAACAGAATAATATCAGATCACTCCAGAATCACAATTACTCTCAATGAAAATGTCCAATCTCCTAAACAGTGAGGCCCCTACAACTGGTACTTAAACAATAACCTGTTAAACCATAAAGAGTTAATTGAGGAGTTAGGTAAAACTATAAAACAATTAGATGAAGATGCATCACAAAGCCAAATTCCCCTAGACATTCAATGGGCAGCCACCAAAACTGTACTAAGGGGAATTTTAATACAGAAAGCTTCACTGTATAAAAAACAAGAGCAAGAACAGATTAGCCTGCTTGATTCACAATACACATGCATTGAATTAAAATTACAAATCCATCACTCACAAGAATTAGAAAGGAAATTAATATATTCAAAAATAACTTTATACAACTACATAAACACACAATAAATGAGTTGAAACTCATATATAATTACTCAGAATGGGCACAAAACCCCTTCTAAGGTACTAGCAAACATGATAAACATAAAAAAAAAACTCTTCATAACATCCCAGAAATACACTATAAAGATAGAAATCTACACAACAATGAAGATCTAATTAACTCGTTCTGGTACATATACAAGATATATAACCCCGAAAAGCATAAACATTTGTCTAATCTACAAGCGAAGTTCTTAAATAATTTAAAATTCCAAAACTTGATGAACAATATAACTTACAGAACAGTTCTTATCAGTGAAATAAAAATTGTGATTAAAAAACTAAAGGTCAACAAATCCCCAGGCCCTGACAGATTTACAGCTATGTTGCATAAAAAACGTAGCCAAATATTAGCTCCAATACTGTTAAGACTTTATAACTTTATTATAAAATATGGCTTTACAAACAAACACTTAAATAACTCAGACAATTTTAATACCAAAACCTAATTCAGACAAACTAAATCCTACAAATTGCAGGCCCACTGCCCTTATACATCTTGGCATAAAGATATTGACTTTCCTGTTAGCTAACAGATTACAAAAAACCTTGGACAAAATTATTTCCCCGAGAACTGGGCTTTATGAACAAAAAAGACAATTAAGTGATAACACCTGCATGTTAGACACCTTAATTTCTCTTTTAGCTAAAGACAAATATCCAAGATATGCACTTACAATAGACGCCTCAAAAGCATTTGACAATGTTGACCAAGATTTCCTTTTCTTAATGTCACACTAACTTTCCCACATCACTTATGCCATCAAGATGATTTACAACAATGCTACAACCACGCTAAGCATTAACATGAGGTACTCTAAACCCATCAAAATCACAAACGGAACTCGCCAATTGCCTCAGCTCATTTTCAATATATATTTAGAACCGCTACTACTGCACATCTCCCAAAATACCTATCACCATTTCCCAAAGGTATATAACACAATAGCAAAATAGTCAGCTTTTACCAATGACCTAAATTTATACTTCGAACTCCCAAATACAGACTTATCAAAATACTTTCCTCAATTAAACAATTTTCAACAATAGCAAATTACAACATGAACCCCAAAAAATCCTCCATATTCCCTCTCAACCCCATAAATTATAATGCATCATACTTCCCTTCAGTTGACAAACCTTTAACATACAAGCTAAAGTACCTAGGTATAAACTTTTCTCGCACCTACAAAGAAATGCATATTTCAAATCTAAAAACTTGGGATAAAATTAGTCAAGACATCTTAAGATGGGAAAACTTAAAATTATCTCTTGTGTAAATCTGCCATTATTAAAATGAATATTCTTCCCAAAATACTACTTTGGCTAAACTATTAATCTCAAAATACCAAAACTATTTACAGTAATGGAAAAGGCTCTTTCCAAATTCCTATGGCACCCTAAAACAACAAGAATAAGCTACCAAAATTTTACCATACCAAAAATAAAAGGTGAGCTGGGGCTACCAGATTTTAGTCTGTATTACCTTATCATAAAAGCAAACAGGTTGATCCAAATTTCAGAATATGATAGTTCAAGAGAGACCTGGTACTCAATATGGGTCAAAATATGGGCAAATTTACTAAGTTCCCTAAACATAAATCACAAAGCTGTTCCTTTTCCTCCAACCCAAACAAAAAAACCTTTTGCAAACTTCACTCAATAATCAAAAATGAAATTACTGCATTCCAATCTCTATTTCTATCCATCAATCTACATATTTCATTAATACTATTAAAACCTATACATATGAACTCGAATATTAAGTTAAATAAAATGATTGATGTCAAACCATTCCCATTAAAGTATTTTTTGGCATATCTTACAATACAAGGAAGAAACACTTGATAAATTGAGAAAAATTCAAGACGCCAGCTAACTATAATTACAGTCTCCAACAAAAATCAATAGTAAATCTAAAATATTCAAACCACAAAATAAAAATACAAAGTATAGAAAATATCAAAGGCATAAAGCACTAACAGCTAAAGAAAAAAATATTTCAAAATCCTATAAATTAATGAGTTAAAACACAAATCTGCGCTACTTTACTCAAGATACTGGGAAAAATTAAATATCAGAATATTACAAAAAACAAGAAACCATTAACAACACCTTAAAACTTACACCTTTCAAAAACCTCATATACACACAAATGAAGATTAACAATGCATACTATACCCCAGCTGTTCTCAAAAAATTTGGTTACAAAAAAAGCTCACTGTGCCCTTTCTGCTCTACGGAAGATGTAAATATTCTCCACATCTTCTGGAGCTGTAAGAAAATCTCCAAGCTCTGGTGTTACTTAAGAGTGCAACTAGAGAAAGTTGGATACGCAAAACACTGTCTTGGGAAAATGAATCTGCATATAATTCCTAGTTTAATCAATGAAATGTGCAAGCATATTTTTCTTACAGTATGCACACTACTTAAATTCTATATTTCCAAGAATTAAGTTAATAATAAAAATTATCTCATGGAACAATTTTAAAGACATGGCAGTTATACATCACCTCACCCAAACAAGCTACTAAAAGTATTTAAGAATTTACTTTCAAACGTACTGGAATTCCCTCCTAGACACAATTCTGACAAGCATACAGAATACATAAAACTAAAGGATAAGGAGGTGGCTGATATAAAAATAAAAACCTCTAAGTTACTGAACACAAATTTAATTTTTATTATTTTATTTTACATTTGTTGACCGGGCTAGTCTAGCTGGATATACGTCCATTTTCAGTAAAGGCCCGGGGAGAAAAGCTCCACTAGTTATTACAAGTTTAAAAAGAAATAGACAATACAGGTTATAACAGATACTATGATGGAAGCAAACTAAAATAGGTAATAAAATAAAAATTATTATTTTTTTTAATTTTTTAAAAATTAAAAAACAAATAGTTCTATCACCAACATACAAACCATATGGATGGCTTCCAACACTGTACATACTGTAAATCTGTATTTAGTTTTGTCAGCTTAAGTTTTCTTTTTTTTTTTTTGGTTACCTTTACTCATCTATGTTTTACATGCTGAATTGTTTGTATTACTTTGTACTTTTACTTTGTATTTGTGGAAAACAAAACAATAAAATGAAATTTTCAAAAAAAAAAAGCAGTAGGTAGCATGGCAGTGCAACAAAAAACATGGACAGCCTTAGCAAACCTTGTCTGCACTGCAGACAAGGTGTCTAATTGTGTGGTGTTTAGTGAAGGTATTCAATGAGGACCAGAAGGATGGTACTAGGATGGTCTTTTCATACATTCCATGCAAAAAAGTCACTCTGAGGGCTGTTACCCTGGTAGGATGCACTTTCACTGGAGCAGACTGTGACCCCCTGCCATAAAACAGAAATTAATATAAAAGCAAAGCCATCTAGAAATTTATCACCAGCTGCCCTCTCATTAGCAAATGACACAAACGACTGCAAGGTCTTAAAGTCCTTAGCACTGGTCAGGTAAAACGTGAACTGCCCTGTACATCTAGAACATAGAATTCCCCCTGACCCCACCCCATTATGAGGATTGAGGAAAAAGGCTGGAACAGACAGCCTGGTTTAGTATGAACTCTGTCTACTAATGGCATGAGAAGTTCTAAGACTTAACCAGTTCCATGGAAAGACGGAAAGGGAAGCGTGCACATTAAAGTTTCAGTTATGAGATTCTCATAGCTAAGCTTATGGATACTACAAGGGCAGTCCTCCAGGAGAGATATTTAAAAAATAGTGTAAACGCTGCTGCTGTCTCAGAAGTGGCTGCAAGTCTTGTGTGTACTGTATGGGGGATACAATTATTTTCCTAGGATACAATCTTTCCCTCCTGTTGGATGATGCACAGTAACTGTGGTATTGTCTATTACCACTTGAAGGGTTCAACCTTTACAAAGCTGGCTCAATACCCTTAATGAAAAGAGGGTCTCCAGGCTCTAAATGTCTCCCTGCCACCAACTCTTGAACTGCTCCTTCTTACCTTTTTGTGACTTGAGTTTATTCTGTTCCCTGTCAAAAGGACATGCTTGGAGAGGTAATTTCTCACATCTGGGAACAGAAAAAGCTACTTCACTTTCTGCAAAAATGCATCCACTTTCATCCATTTCTTTAAACTCTTCAGCAGTAGAGCCCCCAAACAATAATTCCTTAATCAAAGGAGCAATGATCAACACAGTTTTGACATCCTCTGGTAAATGCTGGTGCCTTAACCAACCATGGATTCCAAATAAAGATCCAGTGGCAACAGCCTAAGAAAAGTACAGTTGTGTACACTTACCATAAATGGAGACCATGCAGTGGTACAGCGGTAGCGTCGTTGTCTCAAAGCAAGAGGTTCTTCTGTTCGATTCTCGGCTGGAGTGCCTTCTGTGTGGAGTCTGCATATCCTGCCCACGGTCGAGTGGCCTCCAAAAGACCTGCGTGAATGGGCGTGCCTTCTCTGAAGGTTGGGCGTCGGGCTAGCAACTCAGCACCATAAAAATCTACTGCCAATCATTAGTGAACCGGAGCTCCGCTATGGCGACCCCCTAACCGGGAAAAGCCGAAAAGACAAACAAACCATAAATGTAGATGTTTGAGTGTATTCACTGTTGCAGTCATTACATTTGGGTTATCTGCCTGCACGTAGCCCTCAGCCAGCCTGAATACCAGAGTCTTCGGATTTCTGTGTCGGATGCGGTCACTTCTTCCATTAAGTCAGATCGACAGGGGCATAAAACATCCAGCCGATGCCATTACATCAGTTTTTCTTGCCCCAGATGTCAGATGCCCCCACAATAGGAAATAATTATATGGTATGGTACATCCCCATCAAAAAGCAAATACACAAGAAAAAATAAATATACCAAACAAGAAGGAAAGGTAGAGCCAAGAGAATTCAGGGGCTGGAGGGAGGGAAAAGTACATTTGTGAACACTTACCATAAATGTAGATGTCAGAGTGTATTCACTGTTGCAGTCATCACATTTGGGTTATCTGCTTGCAGTAGCCCTCAGTCGGCCTGATTATCGAAGTCTTGGGTCCTGCGTCAGTTGCTATCATCTTCCATGACGTCAGGTAGTCAGGGTTATAAAGTATGCAACAGACACCATTACATCAGTTTTTCTTGCCCCAGATGTCAGGTACCCCCATAATGGAAAGCAATTATATCTACAAGGTTGCTACACAAAAAAGCAAATACACCAAAAAGCTTTAAGCATAGTAAGCAAGAAGAGAGGTATAGCTAATAGAAGTCAGGAGGCTGGAGGGAGGATAACTAGGACTGCAACAGTGAATACATTCTAACATCTACATTTATGATAAGTGTACACAAATGTACTATGTTCTTCGTGTTTCACTGTTGCAGTCATCACATTTGGGTAGAGTCCCAAAGCTAAGGATGGGAGGAGGAAATCAGCATTATGACCAGCTATAAGGCCCTGCAAGACTGCAGTGGCAAAGCCAGCTCTGGATTTAGAGAAAATTGGCAAAGGGTAATGCTTGGTGAAGGTATGTACAGAACTCCAAGTAGGTAGGGACACCTCTGAGAAAGGCTGTAGAGGTAGATGCAGCCCTGGTTGAATGTGGTCTACGTTTTCCATGGTACTTATAGCAGAAATGAATGCAATGAATTGTCCATTTTGAAATGGTTTGCTTTGAAATGAACTTCCCCTCTGCCCCTGCAGCAAATGCAACCAGCAGCTGTTGAGATTTCCTGAGAGGTTTAGTCCTGTCCAAGTAAAATCTAAGTTGTCTGTGCACATCTAAGGAATGCAGCATCCGTTCCCCTTTGTTCTGTGGATTAAAAAATGTTGGCAAATGAATGGACTGATTAAGGGCCACACTGGATACCACCTTGGGCATGGAGGGATTTATCCTGAGACACCCCCTGTCCGCACGAAAGATTATGAAAGGCTCCACTGCCATGAGGGCCTGTAATTCAGACACTCTTCTTGCTGAAGTGATGGCTAAAAGGAAGGCTGTTTTCCAAGAAAGGAATTTCAACTCTGCATTTACAAAGTTAAGGTCCCAGGCAGGAGTAGGGGCTCTACTGGATGGTCTTAAGTGTTTGGCCCCTCTGAGGAACTGCTTCAGCAGTGGATGAGAGAAGAGGGGTGGTTCTGTGTTGCAATCAGCTGAAATGGCTGAGGCATTAATTTTGATGGAGGAAAAAGAAAGGCCCTTGTGAAGCATCTCAGTTAAGTACTGAAGAATCTGAGGTAAATTGGTCGCTGCTGCGCTCATCCCCTGAGTTTGGTTCTAGGAACAGAATCTTTTCCATTTTTCACCATAGGATTTTCTAGTACTAGGCCTCCTTGCCTCCAGAATGACATCCAACACTTGCTTACTGAGGGATGGTAACGGAGAGATCAGGTAATTAGCCAGGCTGCCAGGTTGAGGGGTTGAAACTGTGGGTGCAGAATCTGGCCCTCCTGCTGGGACAGCAGGGCAGGGGTCTGAGGCAGGTGCAATGGTGCTAGCAGTGACAAACTGCACAAAAGAGGGTACACCAGTGTTGGCTTGGCCAGTCTGGTGCAATCAGTAGCGGCCTTGGTTTGTCCTGTTTGATCTTTAGTAGTACCTTGGAGAGAAGACGGGCGGGGGGGGGTGAGAGATATAAACTGATAGGTTTTTCCAGAGGAAGGACAGGGTATCCACTTTCCAAGCTTGTTTGTGGGGAGTCCTTATGCAGAATTTTTCCAATTGGTAGTTCTAGGGGGAGGCAAACAAGTCCATCTCTGGGCTCCCTCATTTGTTTCTCAACATGTTGAATATCTTTGGTTCTAGTTTCCACTCATGTGGGTCCATGAGATTTCTGCTTAGTTCGTCTGCCAGTGTATTTAGCTTACTGGCCAGGAATTGAGCCTGTAGGTGCACATGGTAGCTCAAGGATGTGTTCCACAGAGCCATGGCTAGTCTACAGAGGGGGTATGAGTGGGTTCCCCCCTGCTTGTTCATGTTCCACATAACTGTGGTGTTGTCAGTCTTTACCATTAATTGTCCTGGAAGAATGTGGTCCTTGAAGGCTGTCAGAGCATTCTGTACAGCTAACATTTCTTTTTGAATGACATGCAGGTGCATTTGACTTGGGTTCCATTTGTCCTGAATGCACTTCCTTGCCAAGTGAGCCCCCCATGCATAGTCTGATGAGTCTAAGGTTTGGGCGGCAGGGGGTAGAGTGAATGGCAGTCCCTTGTTTTGGTGGCAGGCCTCTGCCCACCAAAGGAACTCTATCTGTAGACAAGGTATGATAGGAATCACTCCTAGATCCTGAAAATGTTGACACCATAGGCTTTATAGATATCATTGTAGTTTGCTCATACGCAGTCTTGCATATGGAATTAGGAGAATGCAGGAGGCCATGAACCAGAGGGCTTGCAGTACTTTCCTTGCAGAGAGCTGGGTCTTTGTGGCCCAGTAGTTTGAAGTAGGCTGTCAAATGAACTTGTTTCTCTGGGGTGAGGAAAGCCATTTGGGAAGTTGTGTTCAAGTTTGCTACCAGGAAAACAATCTGTTGGCAGGGTACAAGATGTGATTTCTTTTCGTTTATTGTGTACCCCAGAGAAGTTTGCAATTTCTGTACAAACGCCATATGATTCAATAGTAAATCCTGGCTTTCTGCCTGAATTAGACAATCATCCAGGTATGGATATATTTGGATATTTCTTTGCCTGCAAAATGCAATGACTGGAGCTAGGCACTTTCTGAATACCCTGGGCACAGTAGATAAGCCAAAGGGCAGTGCAGAGAACTGATGGTGTATGTAAGCCTGCTTTGAAGCGTAGGTATCTTGTGCAAGATTCCCTTACTGGGATGTGCAGGGTAGGCTTCCTTTAAATCCAGTGTTGCCAACCAGGCATCCTTTCCTAGCATAGGAAGCAGCTGGGTGAAGAGTTAGCATCTTGAATTTTGGGATCACCAAAAATGTGTTTAGGATAGAGAGGTCCAGGATAGGATGCCAGGAGATGTCTTTTCTAGGCACCAGGAAAAGTCTTGCGTAGAAACCTTGTCCCATTTCCTCTTCTGGGACAGGATGAATAGCCCTGATGCTTAAGAGAGAGAGAGCTTGCTTTTGGGCCTCTGCCCACTGATTTAGGGGTAGATCTGGCCAACCGTTTGGGGTTGGTAAGGAGTAGAAGTGGAATCTGTACCCTTGAGAAACTATATTTCAAACCCATTTGTCCTGGGTAATGAGTTCCCAGTTTTTGCCTGCAGGTCTATCTTTCTCCCTAAAGGAACACTCAGTTGTACAGGGCTTGGAAGTTTTAAAGTTAAGTCATTGAGACAGTTTACCACAGGTTCATATGTAGGTACTAAGCTATTGGCCCTAGGGCCTATATAAGCCTAGCCAAATGTACCCTGGCTTTCGCCATCCAAGAAAATTATTTTCTTGTGCCACTGTCGAGCACAGCCACAGAAGTGATCACCGGGGTGAATTTCCTATCTCCCATCCAATCAAGATTCTTCTTGAAGAGTGCTAAGCTAATGAGGAGCTTTGTTTGATATAGATAGGTAGTTTTTGTTCCAGAGTATGGGAAGTATCTGGGACAGGAATCTATCCCTCCAGCATGTTCTGTTTATTGTGGTGACTAGGTTTCGGTCCCTAGAGCATGCAGCTCATAGGGATTGGGATTTCTTTAAGTGGAGCATGTCTAAAAGCTCTGGGTTTGACATAGCTTTGTGTGTTAGGCAGAGATCACCTCTGAGTACGCGATATGCAACGGAGTAAAGCTGCAGTTTTTTGAGACGGTCTGCATAGGGCATCTCTGACGCCGGTAATCCTCTGTGAGGTATTTCTGTGGCCTTTCCACTTGCTGTAGATGTCTTGTGAGGTACATACCAAAAGGGGCATTGTACTCTATGATGGGTCTAAAGAGTGACGAGTAGAGGGGAACAATGACCTCTTTTTTCCTGGATGAGAAACCTTTTGTGATGAGGTGTGCCACATAGAAGGATTTCCTGACTACTGTGGCGATGTGATTATCAAAGGAGAGACTACTGTCCACCTGTGTCTCAAGGTCTCTTATCACACTTTCGGTGTTAAGTAGACTACCACCTATGTGGTAGTTCATGGGTACTGAGTTTTTACCAAAAGGGATGACAATGCACTTTTTGGTATTAAGCTTGAGGCCATGGCTTTGACACCAGGCATCTGTCTCAGCGAGGCCATTTTGTAGGATGTCCACAACTTTTGGAGTTTTGATTATGGCTCCTAGTTTGCAGTCATCTGCGAACTTCGTTAGCCAAAGACCTTCTGTGTTGGCCTGTACTTCAGAGAAGAAGATACCTAACAGGAGAGGACCCAGGACTGAACCCTGCGGTACTCCACTTGTCACTGGTCTGAAGTTGGATTTGGAGTCTGCTACTTTCACAGTGTGGGTTCTGTCAGTGAGCCAATTGGCAACCCATCTTGTGACATAGGGATTTATACCTAGCTTAGTGAGTTTATCTATAATTCCAGAGTGGGAGATGGTGTTGAAAGCCTTGGCGAGATCTAGATAGGCTGTGTGAACCACCTTACCCTCTTCTACGGCTTTGGTGACTGCTTCAAAGAAGAAGTCTTACTACTCCCTGCTTTGGAAGTGGGAGCTCCCCACTGCTTAGTCCTCCGAGTGCCTTGGGACTGAAGCCTGGGTGTTCTGCTGGTTCTGGGTTTGGACTAAGAAGGCCTGGAAGAGGCAGGAAAGGACCAATTTTTAGAGGGCCATTGCCTACTAAATCTGGAAGGCTGTACTTGCAGGAAATCTTTTAACAGTTTGCATAGATTTAGATTTTTCCTCCATCTTTTTAAGTACTACTACTGCTTTGTTGCCAAACAGGCAGTCTTGGTTTAAGGGAGCATCCATCAATTTAGCTTTAACATGATCTGGCAAAGATTGCACCTTAAGCCAAGTATGCCTTCTAAGTAAAGATCCAGTGACAGCAGCCCTGCGAGACGCCTCTAGTGAATCAAAACCACATTGCAAAGTATGTTTTCCAACTTGTTGAGCAGAATGCATTAAATCCTGCAAATCTTTATTTTCAGCACTGTCAGGAATCAACACAATTTTCTTTTAAGCAATCCAATAATATGCTGCTGATACTTTAACATACGAAGCTGGCAGTTTAAGGCCCTAATAGCCAAGGTTGCAGAAGTGTATAACTTCTTACCCCATCTATCCAATGCCCTGGAATCTCTATCAGAGGGGGTAGGATTTTTGGCAGTAGTAGCCTTAATGCCCTTGGGTCCCTGTGAAATGGTCTCAGGATCCGCAGTAGGATTTTTAAAGAGGAACTTGTGAGAGTCAGGAATCCTGTAATATCTATCAGGTTTTCTGAGAGCAGGAGGTAAAGAGTCAGGGGCCAAGCTAGATTCTGAGAAGACATCAACAATGTCCAGTACGGGGGTATAGCTAAAGGCCTGTGTTGGGGCAGGAGTAAGAAATCCCCAAGCCTCTTTTTAGAGTCAGAGTAATCCTGGCTTTCCCAGGGAAAATACTCCATAAGAGTATGCAAGGTTTCACCAAGAGAGAAATCCTCTGAAAGGGAAGAAGGGGGAATGGAGTCCTCTGCATCAGAATCCTCATAGGTAGATAAGGATAAATCCTGGTCATCAGAGGAAACAAATTTCAGAGTCCTGATCAGAAGAATCATAAGGAAACAGTCCTAGGTCTCAGAGAGGGGAAGGGTGGCTTCCCCTGATTAGAGTAATAAGGTCTTCAGCCATTCTTATTTGTTTTTTTAGGCATAGAGGGCTGACCATGCAGTCTAGGCGTCGGTTTTCTAAGCATGGATCGAGTTTTAGGTCTTGAAGATGGCACTGGTTTAATATGCAAGTCAGTAGGTGGAATACACACTCAGAAGCCAGTGCCTGCACAGCAGTTCCGGACACAGCCAAGGTAGAGACATTTGCAGGTTCCACAGTTGAAGAAGCATCTCGCAACATACCGGACTCTGAATGGGTCTCAGTAGAAGCCTGTGAATCTGAAGTAGCGGGTATCAGAGGCTGCGAAAGAGCCTGAGTACCAGCAAACTGGCAACTAGCTTAGGAGAAGCGTCGCCGGCAGCTTTGGACCTATGCGGTCTGTCTTTATCTTTACTTTTTTTGGAATGTCAGTAGTCGGGTGGCTTACCAAAGCCATGGCTGGATAATTGAACAAAGTACCAAAATATTTAGAAGTGTAAATAAAGACAACAAATAGTTTGTTGTTTAAATAAGGCACAAAACTTACAGCGAGGTACGTGGTCAGGGTCTAAACAAGGAATGCAGTAAGAGTGAAAATCTTTATGAGGTATTTGCTTTCCACAAGAAATACAATTATTAAGTTTTACTGATATCGGTTTAGAGCAAGAAAAAGTTTACTCAACGGGGTACTTGGCTTACTTGAAGACTTCGGTTCTGAAACTCGAAAACGAAAATTTCAGGAGTTGGCCGACCAGCACTTGCGAACTGCTTCTGCTTCAGGCACTGCACGGCAAGAAAGACTGATGTAATGGTGTCGGTTGCATGCTTTATACCCCTGACTACCTGATGTCATAGAAGATGAGACAGCAATCAACACTGGACCCAACACTCTGATAATCAGGCTGACTGAGGGCTACTGCAAGCAGATAACCCAAAAGTGATGACTGCAACAGTGAATACACTAACATCTACATTTATGGTAAGTGTACACAACTGTACTTCACCCTCTCTCCAGCCCCCTGACTTCTCTTGGCTCTACCTTTCCTTCTTGTTTGGTATATTTATTTTTTCTTGTGTATTTGCTTTTTGATGGGGGTGTACCATACCATATAATTGTTTCCTACTGTGGCGGCACCTGACATCTGGGGCAAGAAAAACTGATGTAATGGCATCGGCTGCATGTTTTATACCCTTCATGTCCTGACGTCATGGAAGAAGCGACAGCATCCAATGCAGACATCTGAAGACACTAGTATTCAGGCCGGATGAGGGCTACCTGCAGGCAGATAACCCAAATGTGATGACTGGAACAGTGAATACACTCTAGCATCTAAATTTATGGTAAGTGTACACAACTGTACTGTGTTATTCGTGTTTCAATGTTGCAGTTATCACATTTGGGTTGATTCCCAAAGCTAAGGAAGGGAGGAGGTAGTTAAAGAGCATTAGGGCCAGCTATTAAGCCCTGCAAGACTGCTGTCGCAAAGCCAACTCTGGATCTAGAAAAAATTGGCAAGTGGTAATGCTTGGTGAAGGTATGTACAGAGCTACAGGTGGCAGCTTCCAGGATGTCCCTGGTAGGGGACTCCTCTGAGAAATGCTGTAGAGGTAGAGGCAGCCCTGGTGGAATGTGATCTTATCTCCTGTGGGGTAGGTTTTCCATGGTGCTTGTAGCAGAAATGAATGCAATGGGCTATCCATTTGGAAAAGGTTTGCTTTGAAGTGGCCTTCCCCTCTGCCCATGCAGCAAAGCCAACTAGCAGCTGTTCAGATTTTCTGAGAGGCTTAGTCCTGTCCAAATATAATCTAAGTTGTCTCTGCATGTCCAGAAAGTGCAGTATTTGTTCCCCTTTGTTTTGTGGATAAGGGGGAAAAAAGTAGGCAAATGAATGGACTGATTTAGGGCCACACTAGACACCACCTTGGGCATAAAGGAAGTATTAGTCCTGAGGGAAACCCTGTCCGCATGGAAGATAATGGAGTTCCACTGCCATGAGGGCCTGTAATTCAGACACTCTTCTTGCTGAAGTGATGGCTAGAAGGAAGGCCGTTTTCCAAAAAAGGAATTGCAACTCTGCTGTTGCAGGTGGCTCAAAGGAGGGGGGGGCAGTGAACCTTGGGCATAAAGGAAGTATTAGTCCTGAGGGAAACCCTGTCCGCATGGAAGATAATGAAGAGTTCCACTGCCATGAAGGCCTGTAATTCAGACACTCTTCTTGCTGAAGTGATGGCTAGAAGGAAGGCTGTTTTCCAAGAAAGGAATTGCAACTCTGCTGTTGCAGGTGGCTCAAATGGGGGGGGGGGGGGGGGACAGTGAGCTTTTCCAATACAAAGTTAAGGTCCCAGGCTGGAGTGGGAGCTCTCCTGGGGGGTCTTAAATTTTTGGCCCCTCTAAGGAATTGTTTTAGCGAGGGGTGGGCTCAGTATTACAATGTGCTGAAATGGCAGAGGCATGAATTTTAATTGACGAGAAGGATAGGCCCTTGTGGAGCATGAGGTAAGCTGGGCACCGTAGCGCCCATCCCGAGCCTGGCTCCAGGAACAGTATCTTTTCCACTTTTCAGCACACGAACTTCTAGTACTAGGCCTCCTTGCCTCCAGAATGACATCCAGCACCTGCTTACTGAGGGATGTTAGAAGAGAGCTCAAGGAATTAGCCAGGCTGCAAGGCTCAGGGTTTGAAGCTGAGGGTGCAGAATCTGGCCAGTTGCTGGGACAGCAGGGAAGGGGTCAGAGGCAGGTGCCATGGTTGTAGAAGTGTCATACTGCGCAAGAGGGGGTGCACCAGTGCTGGCTTGGCCAGTCTGGTGCAATCAGTATTGTTCTTGGCTTGTCCTGTTTGATCGTTAGTAGAACCTTCAAGAGGAGAGGCAGTGGGGGAAAGTAATAAACAGAGAGGCTTCCCCAGGTAAAGGACAGGGCATCCACTTTCCAAGCTTGACTATGGGGAATTCTTGTGCAGAATTTGTTCAATTGGTAGTTCTGAGGGGAGACAAACAGGTCTACCTCTGGAGTCCCACATTTGTTCCTCAAGAGGTTGAATATTTTGGGTTTTAGTTCCCATTTGTGTGGGTCCATGAGATTTCTGCTTAAGTAGTCTGCCAGTGAATTTAGCTTACCTGCCAGGAATTGTGCTTGTAGGTGTACTTGGTAGCTGAAGGCTGTGTTCCACAGAGTTATGTCTAGTCTGCAGAGAGGGTAGGAGTGGGTTCCCCCCTGCTTGTTTATGTACCACATAACTGTGGTGTTGTCTATCTTTACCAATAGTTGTCCTGGAAGAGTACGGTCTTTGAAGGCTGTCAGAGCATTCTGTACAACTAACATTTCTTTTTGATCGATATGCAGGTGCATCTGTCTCTGGTTCCATTTGCCCTGAATACACTGCCCTGCCATGTGAGCCCCTCATGCATAGTCTCATGAGTCTGTTGTTAGGGTTTGGGTGGCAGGGGGTAGAGTGAAAGGGAGTCCCATGTTGTGGTAGCATGCCTCTGCCCACCAAAGGAACTCTCTTTATACAAGGAATGATAGGAATCATGGTTTCCAGGTCTTGAGAATGTTGACACCATAGGCTTTTTAGATAACATTGGAGTTTCCTCATATGCAGTCTTGCATATGAATGCAAGAGGCCATGAACCACAGAGCTTGCAGTATTTTTCTTGCAGATAGCTGGGTTTTTGTGGCCAAGAGATTGAAGTAGGTTGTCAAACTTGTTTCTCCAGAGTGAGGAATGGCATCTGGGAAGTTATGTTCAAGCTTGCTCCCAGGAATACAATCTGTTGGCAGGGTACTAGGTGAGTTTTTTTTTCGTTGATGGTGTACCCCAGTAAGGTTAGAAGTTTCTTTATGAATGCCAGGTGTTGTAATAAGTCCTGGCTTTCTGCCTGAATCAGACAATCATCCAAGTATGGGCAAATATGAATATTTCTCTGCCTGCAAAATGCAATGGCTGGAGCTAGACACTTTGTGAAAACCCTGGGCACAGTAGATAAGGCAAAGGGAAGTGCGAAGAACTGGAAGTGCATGAAGCCAGCCCTGAAACGTAGGTATTGTCTGCAAGATCCCCTTATTGGGATGTGCAGGTAAGCTTCCTTTAAGTCTACGGCTGCCAGCCAAGCATCCTTTGATAGCATGGGAAGAAGCTGAAGAGCTAGCATTTTGAATTTTGGAACCACCAGAAAGGTGTTGATAATAGAGAGGTCCAAGATAGGATGCCAGGAGTGGTCTTTTCTGGGTACCAGAAAATGTCTTTAATAAAAACCTTGTCCTCCTTTGTCCTACTTGTACAGGTTGAATAGTCCTGATACTGAAAAGAGAGAACACCTGCTGTTGGGCCTCTGCCTACTGATTTGGGATGAGGTCTGGCCAACCATTTGGGGTTGGTAGTGTGTGGAAGTGGAATCTGTATCCTTGGGAAACTGTTTAAAACCCATTTGTCCTGGGTAATGAGTACCCAGTTTTTGCATGCAGGGCGAGCTTTCCTCCTAAAGGAGCAGGTAGTTGAGCAGGGCTTGGCAGGGTTTAAGGTTAAGTCATTCTGCTATTTTTCCATAGGGGGTGGCTTACTACTCCCTGCTCTAGAAGTGGGAGGCCCCCACTGCTTAGATCTGTGCATTGCCTGAGACTGAAGTATTGGTGGTCTGCTGTTCCTGGGTTTGGACTGAGAAGGCCTGTAAAGGACTGGAAAAGACCAGTTATTTGAAGGCCAATGTCTACTAAATCTGGGAGGCTGTACTTGTAGGAAATCTTTTAACAGTTTGCATAGATTTAGCTTTTTTCTCCATCCTTTTGAGGACGAGTTCTACTTTGTTGCCAAAAAGGCAGCCTTGGTTTAAGGGCACATCCAGTAATTTAGCTTTAACATGATCTGGCAAGTTTTGTTCCTTAAGCCAAGCATGCCTTCTAAGTACAGACCCAGTGACAGCATCCCTGCAAGATGCTTCTAAAGAGTCAAAACCACATTGCAAAGTATGTTTACCAACTTGTTCTGCAGAATGCATTAAATCTTACAAGTCTTTGTGTTCAGTACAGTCAGGAATCAACCTCATTTTATGTTTACATAGTCCCATAATATGCTGCTGATACTTAAACATATAAAACTGGCAATTTAAAGCCCTAATGGCCAAAGTAGCAGAAGTGTATACCTTCTTACCCCATCTGTCTAAGGCTCTAGAATCTCTACCAGAAGGGGTAGGAGTTTTGGCAGCAGTAGCCTTAATGCCTTTTGGTCCTTGGGAAATGGTCTCTTGATCCGCAGTAGGATTCTTGAAGAGGAACTTGAGAGTCAGGTACTCTGTAGTACCTGTCAGGTTTTCAGGGAACTGGGGGTAAAGTGTCTGGGGTAAGGCTAGATTCCAAGAAACCATCATCTACAATGTCCAGAACAGGAGGGACAGCTAAAGGCCTGTGTTGAAGCAGGAGTAAGAATTCCCCAAGTCTCTTTTTGGACTCAGTATAGTCCTGGCTTTCCCAGCGGAAATGCTCCCTAAGGGTATGCAAGGTTTAACCAAAAGAAAAATCTTCTGGAGGGGAAGCAGAGGGAATGGAATCCTCTGCATCAGAACCCTCATAAGTAGGTAAGGGCAAATCCTGGTAATCAGAAGGAGCAGAGATCAGATTCCTGATCAGAAGAATCAGAAAGAAAATCAGTTCTACGTCAGGGGGAACGCTGGCTTCCCCTAATTGAGGTAATAAGGTCTTCAGCCATTCTAAGCATTTGTTTTGAGGCATATGGGCCTGAGTCTGCAGTTTGGTCATAGGTTTTCTAGGTGTAGTGTGAGTTTTGGCCTGAGGAATTCAGTACTTCTGGATGGAAGCGATGGCGTCTGTTTAATATGAAAGTCTCTAGGCCTGAATACACCCTCAGAGGCCTTTGCCTGCACAGCGGTTCCGGACCCATCCAAGGTAGACACATCCACAGGTTCCATAGTCGAAGAAGCATCTCGCGGCATACCGGACTCCAAATGGGTCTCAGTAGAGGCCTGCAAATCTGTAGTAGTGGGTATCAGGGGCTACATAAGCACCTCCGTGAGGACTGGCGACTAGCTTAACGGAAGTGTTGTCGGCAGTTTTGGACCTATGCGATCTGTCTTCATCCTTACGTTTTTTCGGAAGATAGGTAGTTGGATGGCTTAACGAAGCCATGTCGGAGTACGGAGATCGAGAACTAAAGTATTTGGCTACACAAATAGCCTAATAATGAATAGTTCAGGCATTGAAAAAGGCACAAAACCAACAGCGAGGGACCTCATAATCTGGGCCTAAACAGGTGATGCAGTAAGAATGAAAATCTCTATGAGGTATTTGCATTCCATAGGCAAGACAATTGTTAACTTTTACTGACATTGGTTAGAGCAAGAAAAAAGCATCCCCAACAGGGTACTTACCTTTTTTGAAGACTGTGGGTCTGAAACTCGATAACGAAAATTTCAGGAGACGGCAGACCGGTACTTGCGAACTGCTTTTGCTTCGGGCACCGCATGGCAAGAAAGACTCATGTAATGGCATCGGCTGCATGTTTTATAACCCTGACGACCTGACATCATGGAAGAAGCGACAGCATCCGACATAGAAATCCTAAGACGCTGGTATTCAGGTCAGCTGAGGGTTACCTGCAGGCAGATAACCCAAATGTGATGACTGCAACAGCGAAACACAAACATCTGCAAAAGCAGCATCACAGCTACATTTTATTGCATATTTGGCTACCTAACTGGAAGTCTGGAGTGGCTAAAAGTCTGGATCAAAGGTCAGCATATGACACTTCTCCCACTTTCTACCCTGTAAGGTCAAGGAGGCCCAGCAAGAACTCAATGAGTTAAGTTGCATAAAATCCTACTGTAACAGATATCCTTTCTCTTGCCATCTGCAGTATTCTTCATGTTAGGGATCCAATGGCATGGATAGCCAACATCCGGCCAGTACACCAAAACCTTCAGATCTTTTATGTTCCATATGTCATACTTATGCGCCTCGCTCAGAAAGTAGTGCATAAAGGTTATGCATGGACGCAGTTATCCAATACTGAATTACGCCAGTAGAGAACAGTCTCCACAGGACAAAAGGTGGCTATGCACATACAAAGGGAGATCAAACAGACGGAAAAGGGGAACCCATCAGCCAAGAGGGTAGCTAAATCACAACCCAAAAGAAAAAAGGATGGATGGAGGGCGGGACCAAATATTGCAACAGTGAAGATAAGGACACCCACTGTTATGGTAAAATTTTACACAAGTGTTCTGTGTCCTTCTACATGACTGCTGCAGTATTCTTCACCTTGCAGAGTACAAAAAATAAAGAAAAGGAGCAAGAGGTGGAAGGCTGGGAAGAACCCTCAAACCCATGCAGGATGGCCCTAGCAAAACCTGCTCTGGTCCTAGAAACCATATCCAATTTATAATGCTTACTAAAGGCATGCAATGAAGACCAAGTAGAAGACTCAAGGATGGAACTGGTGCCCAAAACCGAAAGCATCAGAAGAGGCAACAACCCTAGTGGAATAAACCCTAACAATTAGACAGAAGTTTGCCATAACACGAACAAAAGGAAATGGCCTTAGACATCCAGGAGGGGATGATTTGCTTAGAAACAGCCCAAACCAAAGTCCTGCTATGAAATGAAAGAAAAGGCTGGTCAGACTTAACAAATGATCTTAGCTTACTCAAATATCGGAGCTCTGTGTAAATCCAAGTTATGCAAAATCCTTTCACAAGCAGACTGAAGGAAAAAAGGAAGTCGTACTGCCAGATTTAAGGACAACAATAACAACCTTGGCCATAAATGAAGGATTAGTACGAAGAGACACCCTGTCTCTGAACAAACAAGAGACGAGGAATGGTCACATAAGGGCCTGAAGGTCAGAAACCCTCCAAGCAGATGTAAGACCAAGCAACTGAAGAGTCTTCCAGGTACAGTGTTGCAGAGAAGCTGAAAATGCAAACTAAAAAGCAGCCAGGGATTTAGGGGCTCAAGATGCAGGACACCTTTACAAAACAATTTGGCTTCGAAACAAGAAGCCAGAGAAAGATTCAAGGGCAAACAGGCAGAAATAGCTGACAAATGGGCCTTTACAGAAAAAGAGGCAAAGTCAAACTGCAGCAACTCAAAAACAGAACAGAACCAGAGGGGGCCCACTGAAAAAGGTCCCTGACTATTAACATGGCACAATACAGAAAAAGCTGTTCCATTTGGACATCACAAGACTTTCTGGTTGCAGGTTTTCTTGCCTCCTGTAAAACCTTGAGCACATCCTCACAAAACAGGGATCAAAACCCTATCACCCACAATGTCAATTAAAGAGTGGACAAGTGAAGATGGATGAGTGACCCCTTGTCCTGTGTGAGGAGGACAAACAATAAGCTAACTTGTAGTCATTGCCCCTAGTGAGATGCATTAAGAGGTGCACTACTGTTTTGGCCAAAAGGAAGTTACTAGCAAGATTTTTGGGAATCCAGAAGAATCTTCTACAGGACTCAGGGGAGGGAAGGCACAGAGAAATACTCCCCTCCAAAGAAAAGAAAGGCCATCCATCTTCCATGCCAGATGGCATGGTATTATGAACAGAAAAGCGAGAGGGGCTGCCTGTTGAGAAAGGAGGCAAAAAGATCTCCCTGAGTAATACCCCACCAGTGGACTACGTAAAGAGACAGGTCTCTGTGAAGCATCCATTTGCGAGCCTGTGTTTTGGACCTGCTCAGTAAGCCACTAGACTGTGTTCCGAAGGAATATACACTGTCTACAGAATTAGCTGATTACGGACAGCCAGATCCTAGGCCTAAAGTGCCAGCCTCCAAAGGTAAGACTTTGGGCTCCACGTTTGATGACATGCGACATCACTATGTTGCTGACTGCGTAAACCTTCAGGATAACTGAAGAGAGCACAGGGTGGAAAAGCCTGAAGGGCTAGAATCAGAGTTCTAGTCTCCTTGATGTTGCTATGGTCTGACTTCTGATGGGGGAGGGGCATTGGTGGAGCAATAAAATCACTATGGTGTGGTAAATCTTACTGTAGCTGCAGAGTTCATATCAACATTACGATGCTTGGAAAAGGTGTGCAGAGTTTACCAGGAAGCTGCTTCTAAGACAACCTGAGTGTCAATACCCCAAAGGAAGGCAATAGTGACAGCTATGAATTTTCTAGAATGAGCTTTCACATGCCCTGGAATAGGCCGGTCATGGAAAGAGACTTAGGACGCAAAATGAGAACAGGACTAGTTAGAGAGACCACTTCCTCCTACTCTTTGCCAACACAAAGTACAGTTTTGCCGAAATCCCATCATAATTGCAGAAACGAGTTTATCCACTATTTCAAGTACTCACTTTTTGGCTATATTCCTACAGAAGCCTGATGACTAGCCTGACTTGGAGATATTCACTATTCCTATTCTTGGCCTAGCAGACACGTCCCACTTTGATTTCAAGACATCAGCTGTATATAAAAGGGGTACTGGGTGGTGCCACTTGTGACGACCGTGCGCTGGCCCAGTAATCAAGAAGCCTCACCACTAGCACCAGTGAGAGGCGTCCACAGTGGGAAGGATAACAATTACACAGTAAAGTACAATTTCCCTTAAGAGCACACAGAGATCACAGTCTTCACAGTCAGTCTGGGGCTGGTTTCTCCCTTTCTCTCCCGATCCCCAATAAGACTCACCACTGGGACAGCTATAGGGTACAGGTCTCAGCCTAGTGGTAATGCTAAAACCTCCAGCACCCTCTCTGTCCAACCAGTGCTTCATGTCCCTGCCCAAGTAGCTGACACACAAACACACTAAGATATGAGTAAGACAACCACACAGACACTCCTGGAGAAAGCTGGCACAGGTTCTCCAGCTATGCCCCTTCCTGCCAGTCTATAAGGTAGTATCAGCTGCCACCACCCACTATCAGCTACTAAAAAAGGCCCTTACCAAAGGGTGTCCAATGGGGCGGCCGCAGTGGTGCAGCAGTTAGCGTTGCCGCCTCAGAGCCTCACAATAAGAGGCTCTCCAGTTCAATCCTTGGCTGGGGTGCCTTCTGTGTGGAGTCTGCATGTCCTACCTGTGGTCGTATGGGTTTCCTCCCACATCCCAAAGACATGCTGTAGTTGGATTGGACACACTAAATTGGCCCTAGGCGTGACTGCGTGTGTGCCTTTTGTGGAAGGTTGGGCGCCAGGCTGGCAACTCGACACCGTAAAACTCCACTGCCAATCATGACAGGACAGGTGATCCGCTGTGGCGACCCCTAACCAGGAAAAGCTGAAAGAAGACCACCACCAAAGGGTATCCAATCAGTACTGCGCAATATTATTATCCAAACATTAAGTGTGACCCAGGGCTAAATCCTATTGGAGTGACTAGGACAGTATCACTATAAACTTACAATCTACTCTACAACTTAAATTACCTCTACACAAAACAGCCACAGTTAAAAGATTTAAAAATATTTAATAAATACAAAACAATACTTCTTACAACACAATGCTAGCCGAGTTCAGAGATAACAGGAAAATGCTTAAAATAATACTGTAGAACAGTTCTGACAAAAATACACGGAGACTAAACTTACTATTTTCTATCTTTTCCTAACAGCAATCACAGTTCCAAATAAACTTACATATAGAGCAAAAGCAGAGTACTGGTGAGCTGTTTTCACCTTTAGACAAAATCAAAAATGCTCTCTCTCTGAGACGGTCTTAAATTGATAATGCATCACTGCTGACTCATTTTAGATTACATCATTCTTCTCTGGTTTCCCAGGCTAACAGAAACTCAGAGATTAACAAAGCTTTAATCTTCCAGCTGGTCAGGAAACCACAGCAATTAGACATTATATATGTAAAATCTAGCAATTAACACTGATCTCAAAACAATAGAAAGAATCTGCTGGTTCAGACTCCAGACCCAAGCCCTGAGATACAACAGTCATAAAATACTTGACATATCAGCTTTCTTTCAGCAGAGTGCACTGTTGTTACATTTTTGCAGTTCAACATCCAATACAGACTTCTCACATTTAGGAGAACAAGCCTATGGTTTTTATTAATACTTACAAAAAGACAGAATTATCTACAAAATTCTATCTAGCTAGGCTGGCAGCCTTCATACATCCTCACACCCACCCCCCCCGAGAACTTAAGCTAGTTTTTCAAGTGTCCCTTGAGAAACATTGTTTAACAGGGTTAGGTCGATCAGAGTATACCTTACCCCACCATTCCCTGTCTTCACAGCCCATCTGCACTGGCATTACTACTACCACTGTGGTGCTACACTGACATGTATGCTTGCAAGCTTAGGCTCCATCTTTGCAACTTGGCATTTTGCTGGCTGGCTCTGTTTAACAATGTTAGGGGGTTGTGATCTGACACTACAGTGAATTTTCTTCCATACAGTTAAGGCTGAAGTTTCTGCAGAGCCCACACTATGGGTGCTCTTCTCCCTCTGAGGAAATCTGTCTAAGTACAGCCCCCAAACCCCATGTTTCAAAGCATCCACCTGCACAACAAATTCTTTACTGTAATCTGGACTGGCTAACAGGGGGTCCTCCCAAAGCTTAAGATTCTGGAATGCCTGCTTACATGCTGGGGTCCACACTACGTTATCTGGCCTGTTCTTCCTTGTCAGGACAGTGAGGGGAGCAGCTATCGTACCATAACTGGGGATGAACTTTCTGTAGTACCCTGCTGCCCCTAACCCTAAGAATGCCCTTACCTGTTTTTTGGTAACAGGTGCAGGCCATGCCTGAATGGCTTCTACTTTGGCAGGTTCTGGCCTGATCTTACCACTCCCCACTCTATGTCCTAAGTTGGAGACCTCTGACATACCCACCTGACATTTGCTAGGCTTAAAATTCAATCCTGCCTTCTGTAGTCTGCCCAGCACCTCCCTGACATGTTGAAGGTGCTCTTGCCAGGAACGGCTGTAGATGGCAATATCACCTAGGTAAGCAAGAGCAAACCCTCCTGCTAGTATATGATCTACCAGCCTCTGGAAAGTCACTGGGGCATTTTTCATCCCAAATGGCATCTTTGTGAACTCATACAAACAGGAGTGACAAAGGCTGACCTCTCTCTAGAAATGGGAGTCAAGGATCACACCAACAGCACTACTAGATAGGGGCCAAGGGTACTAGCTGCTAGTACAAGGGTCTAGGGAACTACTAAAGGGATGGTGAATACCGCACAATGTGGCTGGGCTAATATATGCCTTCGGGCAGATAGCCCAGTACCAACCTATGAACCTATATAACCTGTAAGGGCACCTGCCAGCAACCCTTGGTAAGATCAGTGATGTAAGATACTTAGGCTCACCCAGCTGCTCTAGAGCCTCATCTGTCCTTGGTATGGAGTAAGCATATGACTCTGTGTGACTAATTTCCTGTAGTCCACACAAAACTTGGTGCTGCTATCCTTCCTTGGCACCAGCACCACTGGGAAGGCCCACGGACTGTTGAACTCGAATTACCTCTAGTTCCAACACCTCCTGCATCTCCTCCCTTAGAGTCTGTTTGACACTCTAAGGTGCCCTACAAAGAGCCTGAATAATAGGCCTTTGGGGTCCTGTATCCACCTGGTGCTGCACCAGGTGGGTGCACCCTGGTTTACCAGTGAACATGTCCCCAAACTCCTGTAACACTGCTTGGATTTCTTGAACCTAGATAGGAGACAGCTGCTGGGACATTGATACCCCCTTCCACTGTGTTGTCACAGTCCGAGCCTCACTGAGATCAATCACCAGATCTCCCTCAGACTCCTCCTGCAGTCCACTGCAAATTCTCAGCACAAGGACCTCCCTATAATGGTAAGGTTTCATCCTGTTAACATGGTACAAAATTTCTGCTCCTGCCTAGCAGTTCCACCTTTCTTAACACCTCGTAGGGTTCCTCCCATGCTGCTTGCAGCTTGCTCTGTCTAAAAAGAATGAGAACCATTACCTGCTGCCCTACAGCATACTCTAGCTCGAGCATTCCTGTCATGTCAGACCTTTTTCTGCTGTTGGGCTTCTGCCAGGTTCTCCTGGGCCAAGCCCCTGAGTTCTCTAAGCCTTGTCCGAAAGCTTAGGACATATGCCACAACAGACTCCTTGTGAGATTCACACACCTGCCCACTCATCTCAAATTAAATCTAGAGGTCCCCTCACCCAATGCCCATACAGCAACTCAAAGGGTGAAAAACCCAGTGGATTCCTGGGGAACCTCTCTGTAAGCAAACAGATGGGGCAAATATTTGTCCCACTTCCTCAAACTGGTCTGCAAATGCCCGTAGCATGGCCTTGATTGTACAATTTAACCTCTCAACAAGACCATTAGTCTGGGGATGGTAGGGGATGGTCTTCAGGTGCTTCACTCCACAGTACTTCCACAGACAAGCCAGCAGGTATGACATGAAATCGGCACCTGTCAATATTTCTTTTGGGAAACCTACCCTGCTGAAAATCTCTAACAAGCATTTGCCACCTTTTCTGCGTCAATGGAGGACAAAGCCACTGCCTCAGGGCATCTTGTAGCATAATCTACTACCACTAGGATATACTTTTTCCCTGTGGAACTTGGAGTACTCAGAGGCCCCACAACATCCATAGCTACCCTCTGAAATGACTCCTCAATCACATGCAAAGGCATCAAAGGAGCTCTCACCCTGTCTCCTGCCTTGCCCACCTTTTGGCACTGCTCACAGGTCCTGCAGTACCCTGTTACATCTCGGGAAATTCCAGGCCAATAGTTCTGCACAATATGTCTCTTTGTACATATTCCCATATGACCTGCAAAGGGAATATCATGAGCTATGACTAGAAGCACCAGATAGCAGGCTCTAGGCACTACCAACTGCTGTATCATCTCACCATCTAGCCCTCCCTCAGGGGTCCACTCTCTATACAGTAACCCTTTGTCCCAGTATACAGATTCCCCCCTTCCTTTGAGAATCAGGTGCCCCACTAGCTACCTGCCTCAGGCCTTGCAGTGTAGGGTCTGAGAGCTGAGCCTGTCTCAACTCTCTTTGTAACCATTCCCAGCTCCCCCTTCCACAGGAAGTCTGGCATCCACTGTCAGTGGTGTCGCACTGTCAGACTGGGTACTACTTACTCACCTCTACCTTGGCAGTCACTCTATCCAGGGGAACGTTAGTACCCACAAGCAGCTGTTGCTCACCTCCAGTCTCACTGATACAGAGTAGCTCTCTCCCTGAAGTAACCACCTTACCAGTCCTAGCTGCTAGTATGCAGTCTATCTAGATCTCTCCAGCTCTCTCCCAGGCTACCAGACCCACATGTTCGTCTCGAAGCCTGTATGTAACTGTATAAACACATGGTACTGCCTTATCAAAATCATTCCCCATCAGGACATCTGCAGGATGGCAGTTCGTTACCCCTGTTGTGTGAAGACAACCTACTGTTGACATTTTTTATTTCCCTACTTACTGGGTCTGTCACCTTTTGTTCCCCACCTTAGCTCCGTGGACATCTGTATGCCACATGGCCCCACTGGTTGCATTCAAAAGATTTAACCCTAGGTCCTGGACGTGTACCTGGACTAGTGGCTCCCCCTACTACTGGCAGATTTTGTTGGGACAGTCTGGACTGCCCACCATGGGCTCCTTTAGACCCATGAGTAGTACTGTGGATCCCTATCCTGTGCAGGGATGCCCATCTTGCTAGGTATAGGTTTTCCTTCTTCCCAAACTCATCTGAAGTAGCACATGTGCTCACTTCAGCAACATTCACACACACTTACATTTACTTTGCATCTATGTCCATGAAAATTTTCCTACAAGTTTCAGGTGTTAGCTTAAAAATTCTAACAGAAGATTCTTAGCAGTATAATCAAAATATTCACAAACAAGATTTAGACAACACAGTTACAGCTTTACTATGGAGTAAGGGGGTCAGGAACCATACCCAGAGCCTTTGGCTAACATCATACTGTTTACATACCCTCTCAGACATATGAAACTATCAAAATTATCCCCCTCTGTAAACTGCAGAAGAAATTTACTGACCTTTTGCGCTTCTGGGGTCCGGTTATTCCCTTCCCCATTACCTCCATGACTCTGGCGAAGTCAGCATCTCCTTTTCATGCTGCCTCTGCCTTTCTTTCTCCTCAGCTTCCAGCCATAGCAGTTTCTCATTCTCATCAGCCTGCAGATGTCTCAGTCTCTATGCTGCTTCGGTTTCCAAACGCCTGGGCTCCAGATGGATTTTTAAGTCCTCTGCAGAAAGGTTGAGCTGTCCATAGTGTTGTACAACTCCACAGCCAGTCTGATCCCCCTCCTAATTGCTGTTTTCTGATACAGCTGTGACCAAAGCTGTAATCATGTCTGCCTTAGTCAGGTTTCCATGCACCACTCCCTTAGCCTGGCACAACTCATCCAAATGGCTCCTTGTCAGCTTGCCATACTCTGCTGACAAGCTTGCCTGCTCTCCTTGACTAATCAAGGTAACAAAAGAAATAAAACAGTTGTGATCTGAACTGTGTGGTTGATTTAGAGTACAAAAACACCTTCAGTGATCACTGTACACAAGCTATAGGAATTCCTTATCCACACCACTACAAGCCAAGTGCCAACCAATTAATATGTGGTGTGGGTATCCCACCACTGCCAAACAATATGTGACGCCCGTGCACTGTCCCAGTAATCAAGGAGCCTCAATTCTCACCACTAACACCAGTGAGGGACATCCATATTGGGAAGGATAACAATTACACACAGAGGAAAGTACAATTTCCCTTAAGAGCACACAAAGATAATAGTCAGTCTGGGGCTGGTTTCTCCCTTTCTTTCCAGATCCCCAATAAGACTCCCCACTGGCACAGCTACAGGGTACAGGTTTCAGCCTAGTGGTCAAGCTAAAATCTCCAGCACTCTCTCTGTCCAACCAGTGCTTCGTGTCCCTGCCGAAGTAGCACGCATCGTGCACGCACACACCCACGCACCGCACACACCCACGCACCGCACACACCCACGCACCGCACACACCCACGCACCGCACACACTCTTAAGATAAGAGTTAAATACAACCCCACAGACAGTCCTCAGGAAGGCTGGCTCAGGTTATCCAGCTATGCCCCTGCCTGACAGTCTATAAGGTAGTACCAAGCTGCCACAAGACCCTTACCAAAGGGTGTCCAATTATTACTGTGCAATATTATCTTCCAAATAGTAAGTGTGACCCAGGGCTAAAGCTATTGGAGTGGCTTGGACAGTATCACTATATATGTGCAATGTATTCTAGAGCTTAAATTATCTCTACACAAAACAGCCACAGTTGAATAGTTTAAAAATATTTCATAATAAATAAAAACACAAGACAAATACTTCTTACTACACAGGGCTAGTCAAGAGCTCAGAGATCACAGGAACATGCTTAAAATAATACTGTAGAATAGTTCTAACAAATATAGAAAACAGCTAGACTAAACTTACTATTTTCTATCTTTCCTAAGAGCAATCACAGTTCTAAATAAACTTGCATATAGAGCAAAAGCAGAGTACTGGTGAGCTCGTCAGCTTTAGACGAAATCCAAAATGCTCTCTCTCTGAGAAGGTCTTAAATTGAGAATACATCACACTCCTGATTCATTTTAGATTACATCATTCTTCTCCGGTTTTCCAGGCTAATAGAAACTCGGTTTAACATAACTTCGATCTTCCACCTGGTTAGGAAACCACAGCAAAAAGAAAGGAAAGATCTGCTGGTTCAGACTCCACAGCTCCGAGCCCTGAGATCAGTCAAAATGCTAGACTTATCAGCTTTCTTACAGCAGAGTGCACATTACATTTTTGCAGTTCAACATCCAATACAGTCTTCTCACATTTAAGAGAACAAGCCTATGACTTTTACTAACATTTACAAAGGCATAGAATTGTCTAAAAAAAATTCCTTCTGGCTAGGCTGGCAGCCTTCACATAGCTTCGCACCATCTTCCAATCATTCTTGCCATAGTTAATAGAATCCCGCAAAAGGATGCCAAAGCGCAATCCACTTCTGAGGCACTAATTGTATCAGGAGGAGCAAACCTCACCCACAGTTACCTCAAAACTACCACCAGGCTGCTCCTAAGCTCTGGGAAACAGAAATATTTA
Organism: Protopterus annectens; assembly: GCF_019279795.1. Classification (NCBI taxonomy): domain Eukaryota; kingdom Metazoa; phylum Chordata; order Ceratodontiformes; family Protopteridae; genus Protopterus; species Protopterus annectens. Next base: position 258,248,730 of record NC_056749.1, read on the forward strand.
GAGGGCAGAAAGGAAAAGTGTCAAACGGCGATTTGCATAACTAGCTCAGCCTATATATACACCAACAGAAAAGTGATACTGAGACAACAGATATTTTTTTTATTTTACATTTGTTAACCGGGGGGGGTGTCTTGACTGAGCCGAAAAGGCCCTTTTTCAGCAAAGACCCAGGGAGAAAAGCTCCACAAAGAAAAATTAGACACATTTAGTTATTTAGACATGATCAGTATACACAAAATTACAAGAGACATGTTTTTACAGTGGTATGCGGCACATACAGTTACAGTTGAAAGAACAAACAAAAAAATATTAATTTTAAAAATAAAGGTAATTAATAGATTTGTAGGGTACAGCTGAAATTTGGAACATAGGTAGAATACATACTTGGTACACAGGTACAGTACATACATTGTAGATTAGCCAGTGTTTGTGAGTAAGACTGAAAACTATTAAGTGCTCTAGATTTAGTATGTATGTTATCCGCTTTCATTAGCCTGGGGAGCAATCATGGCACTGCCAACTTTACTTGAGATGTTGCCAGATAAGGTCTTTAAAGGAGGCTTTGGATGATGTGTTTTGAATGCTAGTAGGGACAGATTTCCATTTTATTGCCACTGAACTACTATATAGTGCACCTCCAAAGCTACTGTAGCTGATGGTAACTTCTAGTAGTAGTTTGCTTCATGATCTAAGAGGCCTTTTGGCTGAGTGATGTTGTACTAGGTTTTTGAGGGCAGAACACTTATTGGGGAGGTAACAGAATGACAGAGGCAGAGCTGATTGTAGGTTAGGCAGTTCAAGCCAGAGGAGCTGTCTCAAAGCAGTACAGTGATGAGTTCTATATGAGCAATTTGCAGCAAAGCGGGCAATTCTGTTATAGCAGGCTTCCATTTTGCTTAGTTCAGTTTTGTTGAGATTAGTCAGAATGGGAGATACATAGAGTAGGGTGGATAGAAGTTGGGAGTGAGCAATGGCTGATCTTGTGTTGTTGGTAAGAAATGGTTTGATACGGTAGAGTGACCCCAGTTTGGCATGTACCTTTTTAATAGTTAAGTTGAGATGACTATCAAATTTTAGGTGGGAGTCTATGGTTATTCCCAATAGCTTAGCCTGTGCCACTGGAGCAACTGGAGTAGCATATGTGGAGTAGATAGTGAATTGACTTAGTGTTTTTGTTAGAACTGGTTATAATCATAAGCTGAGTTTTCTTTGGACTGAGGATAAGTCAAGCTTTGGTAAGGTAGTTTTCAACATCAGAGAATGGTAGCTGACTTGTTTGCAGGAGGATGGGAATGTTTTGTGCAGCACAGATTAAGGTAGTGTCATCTGTATACTGAATTATAGATGCATGCTGTGTGGAGGTATGGAGGTCATTTATGAAGATTGAATAGTAGTGGCCCTAAGATAGAACCCTGTGGGACTCATAGTTGTGGGCAGCTGAGGAGAGAGAGAATTTCCCATTTCACAGCTTGGTACCCGTCAGTTAAGTAGCTTTGGAACCAGTTATGTGGAATTTGATAGATGATATTGGTTTAGTTTGTTTAGCAGGATTTGGTGCGAGACTGTGTCAAATGCTTTGGACATATCCAAAAAAGACTTGAGGACACTTGCAGGCCTTCATTTTTGAGACTGTTTACTGTGTCTGAAGCAGAGGAGGGTTGTAGTGGTACTATGGGCAGGTCTGAAACCATGCTAAGTAGGTGACAGGATGTTGCTGTCTAGGAGATAGTTTAGCATCTGGGTATGGATGCATTTTTCTAGGATTTTGGCCAGGGGGAAAGTAAAGCAATGGGTCTGTAGTTATTAAGTTCAGTGGAGGTCCCGCCTTTATGCATGGGTGCAACAGGATATTTTCCAGAGTTTGGGCACATAGTTTTCAACAACTGATCTGTTTATGAGAGTGGAGAACTTGATCCGCGTCCACAACATAACATCTTTCTTGCATAAGTGGTTAATTTGAATCTGAGTAGACATGGACAAAGTATTAACCACTGCGAGGCAAGCATGCACTGAAGGATTCTCATGTAAAATCTGGCTAATGGTAATAATGTTACTGCCACTGCCAATGATCCTATAGCCTGAAGGACCAAGTGGGCTGAAATCTTTGTGCTGCACATTAACTTTCCAACTTATGATCCTATTACATTAACTCTTTAAGGGGGAAGTGAAGCAATGGTCTACATTGTGTTGAGAAGTGCTTCTGTGAACTCTAAGCTTTGACTTGGTTCCAGATGAGACTTTTCATAGATTACGGTTATCCAAAGAAGAGAGCATGTTAGAATTTTTTCTCTTGCCATTATCAGTTGATGCCTGGTCAGAGAGGAAATAAGCCAGTCATCTACATATGGAAACACTGTGAATCACTGCAGTCTCGAGTGAGCTGCTACTACTATCATGCACTCAGTAAACACCATGGGGGCTGAAATGAGACCAAAGGGCAGAACTCTGAACTGGTAATGACTGGCTCCAAGCTAGAAGCATAAATACTTTCTGGATCGTCTGTTCATTTTTATATAATAGTATGCATCCTGAAGGACCATCAAGCACATCAGGTTGTCTTTCTCCAAGAAGGGTAGAATGGACTGAACTGTGACCATTCAAAACATGGTGTGTCAAACTGATTTTTTCAAGTTGCTGAGATCGAGAATTTTGTCTCCAGTCCCCCTTTGGCACTAAAAACAATCTTAAGTAATGGAACCTGTCTCGTCTGGGGGCACCTCTTGGATGACTTTTCAAGCAGCTTTAGTACCTGAACTGCTACCTTTTCCATCTGACTGGGTGGATCATCAGTGATTTTTTTTGGAAGCAGGAGGAAAAGGGAAAATGGTACTACGTAACCTCTGGAATTGATCGTTTGCACCCATGTATATGTATTTACTCCTAGCTAGGCTATCCAGTGCAGGGATAATCAACCCAGATTGCCTGCACAGGGGGGGCAATCAGCCCTCTGTTAAAGAGCAATGGAAGGGTTTGCCAAAGAAAGAACCTCTGGATCCTTAGTTTTGCAGGCCACCTCTGCCGTGAGACTGGAGTCTACCACTGCAGTTCCCCACCACTCTACCCCTAAGGGAGTATCCTCCATGTGTGTCCTAGAAATGTCCCTGGGACTTTCTGAACTATATTTTTCCCGTACCTCACTGATTCCTGGAAAAGGATCTTAGAGGGTGGAAAAACATACGCCCACAACAGACTGGGACTTTCCATCCCTCTTCACACCCGGATAATAGGTCTCGGGCTGTGCAAAATCACGCAAGTGAACCCAAGTGTGTCTCCTTATAGAAACACCTGAATTCACTGCCTTTGACCTTCCTTCGGCTGCGTGTGAAATGAGCCCCACGGAAAAATTGGAAATCAATTGCAGGGTAGCCAGCTGAGAAGTTACAGATGCTTGAACTTCTTCAGATATGGATCCTGAGAGGGTGTCAGACAGCTCTTTAACATGGTCTCACTGCAACCTGGTGAAACATGCCAGATAGTTCAGTGACTTTAAGGCAAAGGTCGCTGAAGCATAGACATGCTTCCTAAACCTGTCCATCACCCGAGACTCCTTGCTGGTGGAAATACAGTGGAACTCTTCAGCAAGTTCCTTCTTAGTGGCCACCTCCACAGCTATGGCATCAAAAGGCACCCCCCTTTTGTCCCAAACTGCTTGCCCTCAGGTGCTGCCATAATTTTGTCAGGTCTGAATTATTTGTTCAATGGTGGTGGGATCCTTCCATGCCTGCCAAGAGATCATCTCAATGAGCTCGTCGGCGGACAGAGTCACCCAGGAGGTAGACGGGCAAGTACCAAACGCCTTCAGGAATACAGACTCGTCAGACAAAGGTTTGCTGGGCTTCCAGCCACCTATCTTTCAAGACTTCAAAGATGTCTCCGAATGCAAAATCAGGAGGTCACCATGGGGACCCTTCACCTTCATCAAAGTCTGTATCTTCTGTGACGGACTTCTCTGGGCAATCCAAGCACTTTCTCTTGCACGTTTGTCTTCTTAGGGACTTGAGTGGGATGCTCTGAGGATGTATGAAAAGAAGGTTTCTCAGCACAAGCTATTCTCAGGAGGTAGTTTCTGATGCCAAAAGGCGGGTGTTAGGAGTGAGTAGTCTGAGGAAAGTTAGGGATGACAGGAAGAGGATAGATGGTAAGGGAGAGTATCGTTTACTAAATGATAAAGATCAACAGGATGTTTTATATTTTGTTAAATTTTCCCCTATTTCTGACACACTGTGGAGACTGGTTAATTTGTGGCCTGTGGTTGGCGAGGATTAGAGTTTCAGTAACATTTTACTCAGTAGGATCACCTTTTCTTTTGGTAGGTTTTTGAACCTAAAGGAATTATTAAATTTTAAGACCGGTGGGAATTGGGGTCTTTCCCATGTGGTAGATGCAGGGTGTGTAGTAAGATGAGAAATTTACATGGGTCTGTTATTAATGGAAAAAATTAAGGCCAGATATATTTCTGATTACAATTCCCTTCGGTAGTGTACATCTTAGGCTGTGGATGCTCACTGGCCTTGTGGTATTATTGGACAAACTAGGATAAAGGTAAAGTTGAGAATTTTGGAACATTTGGGTGACATCCGGAACAAAAGGATGGATAACCCAGTAGCCCAACACTTTTGTTCAGCACAAGGGTACCTACGATAGTTTAATTTTTGGGGTTTTGGCAAGGCCAACTTATGATGGATGTATTCGAAAAGCTTATTCTCAGAAGCTTTTGCAATTGGAAACAGGGTTCACTGTGAATTTTCAGACCTTGTATCCCAAAGGGATGAACTTGAAAATTTATTTGTAAATAATTTATAGACAAATAATTAAGTAAATAATTTACATGTAACTTACTCATTGCTGACAATATTAATATACATGTCATTTTGTAAA